>NW_026057586.1:39672678-39789228 GCF_023721935.1 Panthera uncia | reverse complement strand
AGGAGAAGGAGAAGGAGAAGGAGAAGAAGAAGAAGAAGAAGAAGAAGACAAAGGAGAAGGAGAAGAAGAAGAAGACGAAGGAGGAGAAGAAGAAGACAAAGAAGAAGAAGAAGAAAGAGGAGGAGGAACAGTGGAGTTAAATTAGAAATGTACCATTTTCTCACCTTCATGGTAACAACCAGATCAGACAGAAATCAATAGCTGTGGAAGTGGGGGTGGGGTGATTTAGAGAAAGACCACTCCTCCTTTCAAATGTCCTAGTAATCACAAAGTAATCCTCATGAATGGGAATAGTGCCCTTATCAGAAGAGGCAGGAGAGAGATGGTGGAATTCTCACTCCACCAAGAGAGGACACAGAGAGAAGACTACCACCTACAAAGGACAAAACGACCCTCACCAGACACTGGATCTTTCCTGCCTCCAGAATTGGGAGAACTGAACTGTTCATAATCTACCCCAACTATCTGTTATAGCAGCCTGAACTAAGACAGTCCTATTTCAAGGTTTTTTTTCCTTTAATGTATTTTTTTTTCCTTTTGTGTAAAGTGGTATGATCTTAGAGTCCATGGCACCTCAAATTTTCATTTAAAAAAAGTATCGTTTTCTTTTTTTTTTTTATAAATTAGGTTATTTAAATTAGGTTTACTGTAATTCCAGTACAGTTAACATACAGTATTATATTAGTTTCAGGTGTACAACAGAGTGATTCAACATACCCTGTGCTCATCGTGACAAGTGCACTCCTTAATTAATCCCCATCACCTATCCCATCCATCACCCACCTACCTTCCCTCCGGTGCCTGGATTCCCAGTTAAGTGTACTGTCATCTTCCTTATAGATAAAGAGGGGGCTATTGAACATACCATATCTTTCTTCCCAGTGGAAGCTGAATGGCTGTTAATTAATTAATTTTTTTAACGTTTATTCATTTTTGAGACAGAGAGAGACAGAGCATGAATGGGGGAAGGTCAAAGAGAGAGGGAGACACAGAATCTGAAACAGGCTCCAGGCTCTGAGCTGTCAGCACAGAGCCCGATGCGGGGCACGAACCCAAGGACCGCGAGATGATGACCCTAGCCGAAGTCGGACGCCCAACCGACTGAACCACCCAGGCACCCCGGCTGTTAATTTAAAAACAATGTTCAAAACAATAAAACATTTACAAATACTTGGGGAAATCTTTCCTTCTGACACTGTGAATGCCCATCCCAGAGCAATGGGTCCCAACCTTGGCTGCATAATTTAACCATAGAATTCAAAATTCTGATGCCCAACCCACACTGGCAACCAACTGAAGCAGAACCTCTGGAGATGGGACCTGGGCACTGGTCATTTTTAAAGCTCTCCAGGTCATTCCATTGCGTAGGTAAGTATGAGATCCCTAGATCAAGCATCTATAGCCGTAAAGAATTATATCTTTTATGTATGGATCCAAAGGATTCACAAAGGAGTTTCAGAACTGGTTTCACTGCCTTGGGGTGCCTGGGTGGCTTAGTCACTTAAAGCGTCTGACTCTTGATTTCCGCTCAGGTCATGATCTGGCGGTTTGTGAGTTTAAGCCCTACTTTGGGCTCTGTGCTGACAGTGCAGAGCCTGCTTGGGATCCTCTCTCTCCCTCTCTGTCCCTCCCCTGCTCACACTCTCTTTCTCTCAAAATAAATAAATAGACTTAAGAAAAAAAAAAAAGAATTGGTTTCACTGCCTTAACTATAGAGAATAAACAGATGGTTACCAGAGGGGAAGGGGGTGGGGGGAATGGGTAAAATGGGTGAAGGGAATTAAGACTACACTTATCTTGATGAGCACTGAGCAATGTATGGAATTGTTGAATGATTATATTGTACACCTGAAACTAATATAAGGCTATATATTAACTATGCTGGAATTAAATTTTTTTTTTAAAGTTAAAAAAGAAGAATTGGTCTCACTTGTTGAGGAATGTACAGTCTCAACTGGCAAATGAAGATATGTGTGTATCTGTGAATGAAGACTGGGGGCATGTGCTCAATGAATGTGATACACAAGAAATGTGGAGGCCATATAGGCACAGTAGGGATGCCCGTACCCTCCTGATGCACGGACAGGCTCTGATAAGAGCAAGGCTGAGGAAGCCTAACTCTGGCTGGGGAATGGTGTAAATGGAAAAGTACCCGGTATGTCCAGGAAATAGTGAGGGGACCAATCTAGCTGGATGGAAGGTTCCCTCTTCCGAGTAGAAAAGGTAAGTTTGGAGAAGCAGATTAGACCCAGCCCCTGAGGGCTTTGAGAAACAAGCCAAGGAGTCTGGTGGCAGTTTGGGGTCTCTAAGGAGATTTGAGTCAAGGACCAAATGCAAGCATTCCTTGGGGAAGACTGCTTTGATGGGCTACTCACAGTGCGGTCAGGGGAGAGACTAAAACTCAATCTACTATGAGAAGAACGTGCACATTAGATCAAACTGTATATGTGATGAAGCACAATCTTATACCTTCCCTTTCAGTTTTCCACAAAAGACCAGGAGTTTGGGCTTCCTAGAAACGGCACGGATCCCACCTGTAGTGGGACCCCTTGGCAGGAGAGAGTGGACAGGATGCAGGGTTGGTCTTGTCTTTGTCCCTTTGGCCTGGCTCCAAATTTCACAGTTGTAGTACTTTCTGCTGCTACCTATTCCTCCTTTTTTCATGAAGGCTACTCTTATGGACAGGAAATAAAGTTCTAGGGGACAAAGTTTCAGGCTAGAGAAATTCTTTCTTATAATTTTTTTTTAATAGGAGTATCTGAGAAGCTGAGTGATCCCGAGGTCATACGGGCAATTGGAAGACTCCTAGGAACAAAAGAAGGGGCCAAACGATTCATTTACTCAATAAATATTGAACACTTACCATTTGCTGCCATTCTAGACAATGGAACTACAGCAAGGTCCCTTTTCCTGATAGGCAACTCTCTGGGCATTGTAGAGGTTTCACTCAAAAACAAAAAGGCAGTCTTGTAAAGCCTTTGAAAGGCTTTTGTAAAGCCAGTCACAAAAGCAACATTTAAGTTGTACCCAGGGTTACTCAGAGACACTGGAGCTCAGAGGCTGTCTACACATATTGACTGCCATCCCAAGACCACGGAGACGTTCTTTGTATTTGTAAAATTTTCATTTTATAAATAGCTGATAAGAATCCACATGTAACTACATGCGTTGATTAGAAGTACTTACGACAAAATGAAACTGAGCTTTCACTGATAAAGTCACCACAAAAAGTGTTTGATTCTTCTTTTTCTATGTCATTATATTCTAGTTTATAGACAAGTCCTATTTTCTCACTGTGGAGGAAAAAGTTAGCATATGCAAGTCCCCTTCTTCTGCCTTTTCTTGCCCCTCGAGAGAAGTTTTACCTGCATAATGTACCGGAATCTCTATCTTTGGCCCAATGACGTAGTGCCCCTCCTCCAGGCTGTGGGCAGTGATAGTGGTCCACTGACGGCACGAATGAATCAGAAGGTAGTCATTTTCCCGCAGCCCTTCTATGCATTCTCCTAGAAAAGATAATTTTATAGGAGAAACTTAGAATTAGCATCTGCTTACTCCACACTCTGCAGTGAAATTTCATGGGTTAAAACTGCACTACTGCGGAACTTGGCAGTTCATCCTAATATGACATAAGTTTGCTTCTGAATTAGCAGTAAGAAGGCATTCCACAACAAGCTGACAATTGTACACAGGATTCCATAAAAATGTTTCCCACTTATCTGCAAAGATATTTTCAAAACCTCATTTTATCTCAATGACTGTTTGCAAGGATACTAAAAGTTATTAAGTGCCAACAAAGTGTTAGGCACTATTTAGATGCTTTGCACATATTATTTCATGTGATACAATAATATTATGAGGTAGATATTGTCCCCTCTCTACAGGTGGGAAAAAAATCAAGATTCAGAATGTTAAGTGATATGTCTAAGCTCACAGATTTAATAAGCAGAAAAGTGAGGATTCGGGGCTAGGTCAGACTGATTCTAAAGCTTATGCTCTTAATCGTTAAAATACAACCACCAAAATACATAATAAACCTATCTCTCTGTTGAAATACTGGTTGAAATTAGATGCCAGAATCTCCTTTTAAATTTTGTGTGTTTTGCCAGTTCTCTCTGGCCCCCTACCAAACTTCCCAATCAATTAAAAATAATGAAGCTTTATAGAATGCAAATGAAATTATTTTTCATTTCGATATCTTCTGAGGTACATTTTTAGCATTTGAACCAATGACAAGTTATTTCAAAAGAAAAATCCATCCCCTGAAACTTAAAAGACATTTTTTAAGATGCTGAAATGATCCGTCTCATGAATCCTGGTTTAGTAATTCTAAGTGCTCAGATAATGCCTGAAAGGCTAATTTCTTTATACAGAAAATAATTAGCCTTTTTTATTTTTGATGCTTATTATATTGTAATAATCAAGAGTCAGTGATATAATTGTATGTTTTGAAATGGAATTTATAGCTCACTTAAAAATTCTTAAAAGTTTCACTGCTTCTATAATAAAAAAAAAAGTAGAGGAGGCTGTAATGATCAATTTGGTTACCACAATCATAAGCCATCAAATTTGTTTCCAATCCAGTAAGGCCACAGTCTTTAAAAAAAAGTCTTCATACAAGAATACTCTATTGTTGTTGCAGGAGATACAAATGGGATGGGAGAAGAAGAAACAGATCTGGAAACAGAGGTATCCTAGTAGGAACGAGAAGGTCCAATTCACCAGGGGGAACTTTCCAAACCAGATTCCCCTGCCCCTCTCACTTTGGGGCACCAGGTTCATAAAGACAGCTCTCGAGGAGACTGCTGGTACTTATGAGCCCGTTGTGTCCCCCTCAAGCATGGTAGGGCAGGAAAGAAAGATCTGGAATTGCTGCTCCATAGGAGCCACCCTTAAGGCTCCCCACCAGGAGGCAGGCAGGTGGGAAGGGCACACAGACATCAGGCAGGCATTATAAGCACAGGCCTTGAAGCCCAACAGATCTGGTCTAGTCAAAGCTCTGCTCCTCACCACTCTGTGGTCTTGGGTAGAAACCCTCCGACTTCAGAGTGGTTGTGAAGATACACAGTGACAGACATGGAAAATGTGTAGCACCAAATCTATCACATTATGTTAGGAGTGGTTAGGAAACATCGGCTATTAATCTCATTTACTGTAAGCTTTTTCTCCCTAGAATTAACACTCTAATTCAGGTCGTGTTATCCCCTTACAGGTGAGGAAATGACCTTCAGAGCAAGTCAGGAAACTTGCCTATCACTCTGTAGCAGAAACGGACTTTGGGGTTCCTCTACCTCTCTCCCTGTTCTTTCCACACCACATGGACTTTTGCCTTGAAAACGGCCAACGATAATCCAAACAACAGGGAGAAACTGACCCTCAGCTCCAAGTCTCACTCATTCACTGAATCAGTATGACAGGCACTGTTCCCAGCACCTGGGAAACATTTGTGAACAAACAGAGATCCCTGCCATCCAGGATGCTTACGATCCAAGGAAGAAGCGAGACGGTATCAGCAACAAAAATGAATAATTAAATTATGAATTCATTAGAAAGTGAAAGGTGCTATGGGAAATGGAAAAAGTGAAGGGTAAGAGAATCAGGACTATGGTATATAAGAAAGAAGAGTTTTGCACGGTTATCATTTTGAGATATTCATTTACCCAACAAACATGTCTCTGCTTATTTGTTTAGCTTTTTCTAAACACAGCTTGAGGAATAACTAACATACAAAGAACTGCACATATTTAATGTGTACGATCAGATGACTGTCAAACATTTATTTATGGAGGCTCTTTCACGCACAAAGCACTGGAAGAGTGGGCAAAGTTGTAAAGACAGCGTGGTGTCTGCATTCGAGAAGCTGACATTCTCTTAGCGAGATGTATTCACACGTAATTTTATGTAAGGTAGGACAGGCTGGGTGCTACGCAAGAGAAATAAGAAATCTGGAGTGGAGACGGGGACTTTAGCAGAGAAGACCAAGAAAATGTCAAGAGGAATATATAGTTTTGGGGCTCGTCCTTCCTTCATGGATGAGCTGGGCTCAGAAAGGAGGTGGGCAGTGGGGAGTCAGAGAAGGGGTTGGGATAAGAGAACGGCCAAAGCTCCGCTTTAGGAAAATTAACCTGGCAATACTATAAAAGCTGGATCGGAGAAGGGAGAAAACAGAGCCACGGGGTGTATGCAGGAAACTCAGAGGGAAAACACACCACCATTCGGGGAAAAAAGAAATGTCGTTTTCCGCAACTAAACGGTTATATCATACAACTGTTTTAATTTTATTCCACAGTGGGCTCTAAAGAGGCAGCCAAGAAACAATTGCAGTCAAGTTAATCAAAATGAAAATTTAATGTTAAATCCTACTGCTAGCTGCTAGTAAACAGTCTGTCAAGAGGATTCAGAATGATTTTCGAAGCTATAAAGTAGTAAGAAACCAGGGCCTGTTTTTGAGCTTATGTCTTTTTTGTTTTTTTTAACAACTGCCTGCTTCAGGCAAAATAAGTTTCACAAAAATTGTCTAGAAGTAAAACTTAATATAATCACTTAAAATGTCCTAGGGGAGGCCACTAATAGAGGCACTACATTAAATGAATTCATAAAGTAAACATTTTTGTGACATAATTAGCCTGTTGCTTAACTACTATATATAACATTCTAAAACTTATATATTTAGCTCAAAGATGTAGTGACAAGAAGTCTAAAAGCAATGTGTGTTAAATTCCAAAATATGTTACTGCCATCCTGAAACTTCCCCACATCTAGCATGCTTCTGGGATATGCTCTATTTGCCTGGTTTGACCTTGATCCCCTCAACATTAAGTCTTACACACCTATTTAAATTATTTTTAATGCTAGGAAAACTAGAATCCATGAATCCTTCTAAGTATGCTTTAAAAAAAAACAAATAAAAAATTATAAATAAGTATTTATAAGCTGGAAATGCATAAATTCTCCTCCTGTGGCTGGTGGCCTTTATAATCTCCTGATGCACCTTTCTGATTTCTCCTTGTTACCTTCATGGTTCACCCCCCCTCCCCCCCCCCCCCGCCCTTTTACACATTAGCTATAACTGTAGGAGTTAATCAAGTTCACCATTTCTCTTTCCTTCACAATCTTACACACCCCGCACGGACTCAATTAGTTACGGACAACTCGCAAATGCATGCTCTCAGTTACCAACTTGTATGCAGCGCTCTTTGTCCAGGCTTTATCTTCTACACTTTTCTACCTGGATGTCCCCATGCTGATTCATTCAGCCATCCTACATTCATCCAACAAACACGTACTGAGCACCAGCTATGTTCTAGAACCTGGAGATACAGTATTGAGCTAAGTACCTGCTCTCATGGAGTTGACCTCTTGGCTGGGCTTTCAATCACCGTTTTTCACTCTTTCAATTCATTTAAATATTGCTGTAGATTAAACTTCCAAGAATACAGCACGGCTCATCAGACTGATTCTTCTACTGACATCTGCCTTTAGTGGTTCTCATTCATACAGAACGAGGCCTGAATTCCTTGGCTCAATACTCAAGGTCCTCATGATTGTAGATCATCACAATATTGGGAGATCATCAGAATAGAAGACCTATATCCCCACACCATACACTAGAGCCCAAAGGACCTGTTCTCTGTGCCACACACACAGTGCAGTCTCACTCACCTGGGCCCCCTCGCTTTCTTTCCTTGGTCCGAGCCTTATCTCCAATCCTCATTTACTCACTAGTCATCATACTCATTTTTGAAAGACCAGCTCAAATGCCACCTTCATGAAGGCATTCCTGATACGAATCCTAATATTTTCCATTTAAAATGCGGCAATTTTGTAATTTTGCTAATATTCTATGCCGAATTTATAAACTTCTGACATTTTAATGTTTATGTATGTTTAAATGGCATAATAAAAATAATTTAACTATACAGGAATTATAGGCATTTTTTTTTCCTTTTGAAATTGGTCTATATACATTTCGTCAATTTTGAGAATCACGGTTATAAGGACAAAGTACAAGGATAATTCAAGACTATAAAGACTGATAGACAAGATCCTCCCTAAACTTCCTGGTCTTACTAGCATCCACAGCAATGCCATGGAGTGGCCCAGATTCGCTGCCCCACGGTTCTATTTTGCTTTTTAAATATTCAGATATAATGTTTACATTTATTTAGAGTATTTTCCCCCACAGGGCGTCTGGGTGGCTCAGTCAGTTAAGTGTCCAACTTTTGCTCAGGTGATGATCTCATGGTTCACAGGTCTGACCCCTGCATCAGGCTCTGCGCTGACAGCTCAGAGCCTGGAGCCTGCTTCAGATTCTGTATCTCCCTCTCTCTCTGTCTCTCGCCCACTCACACTCTGTCTCTCTTGCTCTCAAAAATAAAGAACATTAAAAAAAAATTTTAGAATATTTTCCCATAGACACTGAATCTTATGTTTTTATGCAGCTTGTACCTATTCTAGCATTGTTTAACTTGTAATTAAATTGATTATATTTGAATATACTGAATCAGTATATGACTATAGTGCCTTTATATATGAATTACATAGAATATATCTCAATCAAGTCAAACAGTTGTATAATGTCTATAACAGTAGAATCCAAATTTCTATTAAATGCTTTTTTATTTTTAAATATGAAGCACAGTGTACTTGGATGACAATGTATAATGTTTTAATATTAAATCTGTCAATTTACTGCTGATGGATTTTCTGTTAAAGTTGGGCTGAGAACAACACAGACACATACCCAGGTTGGTTTGGTGTTTTGCTATCTTCATGGCACAAAGAACAAATGTGTGATTTTACACAATTCTCTAAGTTGTGTTGTGATTTTGGCAGCTCTTATATTAAAGTGTTTTTTTTTTAATTTTCCACATTTGTCTCTCTTTTTCTTAGTGTTGGCATCTCACACCAGAGTAACACGTTTGGTCAGCAATTTGGGGCTGTATCTCCACAGAAGGCATGCACTTTTAATCCTTTCAACTCTCAGAATACCCGACTTTCCAATTTGCATGGCAAACATATAATCTTATATTGCTGATTATCTTTCTTTTTAAACTATGGCTTTATCTTCATTTAGCATGGTCTCTTCTCAGCATGTGAGGAGAATCGTGTCTGTGGTGGATATTCATGTATTTGTTGACTGATTAATGAAACCCCATTGAAATAATCTGATTTGTTAATACACGTGTAATGAGAATCAGATTTACTGAACTTGGGATCATTTTTATCTGTTTGGATAGAAACTGCTCCTTATGTTGTAGCTAAATCTATCAACAATGGGTAAATTAATACGTTTTATGGTATCTGTTACTATTTACTACAAATCTAATTTAGCAGTGGTGCATTGTTTTATTTTACTAATGTTAAAAGAAAAGCTGGTCAAGTGACAACACAGCACTTTACCTCCTCATTGTTAACAAATAGTGTTGTTTCATTTTTTGTGTGTTTATTTTTGAGAGAGATGGAGACAGAGTGCAAGTGGGGGAGGGGCAGAGAGAAAGAGGGAGAGAGACAGAGAATCTGAAGAGGCTCCGGGCTCCGAGATGTCAGCACAGAGTCCAACGTGGGGCTCAAACTCATGGACCGTGAGATCATGACCTGAGCCGAAGTCAGACACTTAACCGACTGAGCCACCCAGGCGCGCCCCGTACAGTGTTGTTTAATTTTAATTAGGTGTTTACTTGATCTTATAATCCTTTTCATGTAGACAGGAACCCTACTGAGTCAGTCATACACTCAAACCACTGCATTTCTCTTGCAACTTAAACTCTTTTTTTAAAGTTTTATTGAAAAATAATTGACACACATCACTATGTAAGTTTAAAGTGTACAGACTGATGTCTGATGTATGTAAATTGTGAAATGACCATTAACATCCATCATCTCATGTAGATACCATAAAAAGAAAAAAACGTTTCTTCCTGTGTTAACAACTTCCCTGTTGTTAATGACATCCCTAGCACTGATTTTTCTTATAACTGGAAGTGTGTACCTTCTGACCACTTTCCTCCAATCCCCCGTCCCCATTCCATTAAAAAAAAAAAATACCTTCAACAGCAGGGGCTGAGTACCAGCCAGGTTTCCTCTTCTTCTGACTCCTCCTGTAGTTAAGGGGTGCCACGTCCCTGTGTGAGCAGAAATGACATTTTCTACTTTCTGTCCCTACCCGTGAAAAATGCCTACAAACCATCCTCTATGCTCTTTTCTCAGGCAAGGGCTGAATACTGATTACAAGGAAGACCTCGGAGCGAGCTGAAGATAGCAGAGCTGCCGGCAGTATGGGCTCCTGAATCGACACACAGTGGAGCCAACCACCTGCCCGTGCCCTCACCGCACCCTGAGCCGGGATGTGAGAAATAAACTTCGACTGGGATGTCGTGGCAGTGATGTGTTGTAGTTTTCCTTTTTCGTTTCAGTGGTTAGATTACGTTAACTAAAACATCTACATGCATGACCTTCGACACCAGCAAAGACTCCCGATTATAGTGATCACAAAGGTTTTGTTACAGAGGCTATTCCTTCTAAGTCCTCTTCAGAAATACAAAACTTGAATTTGCCAAGGTGGCTTGGACGTAGACTAAAAATTCCTTTCCTCATTCTTTTAGTTACATCTTATCCCATAAGCTGAGGGATATAATTTAATGCTGCTTACTTAGCATCCTCAAACACTGTCAGTATGTAAAGTCTTAGGTGTTTTTTCCAAACCAGCAATATTTACTGTGAGAAGAGAACATGGCACTATGATAATGTTTCTTTGTCCCAGGGGCACCTGGGTGGCTCAGTCGGTTAAGCATCTGACTTCGGCTCAGGTCATGATCTCATGGTTCATGAGTTCGAGCCCCACGTCGGGCTCTGTGCTGACAGCTCAGAGCCTGAAGCCTGCTTCGGATTCTGTGACTCCCTCTCTCTGCCCCTTCCCTGCTCACACTCTGTCTCTCTCTCTCAAAAATAAACATTAAAAAAAAATTAAAAAAAGAGTTCTTTGTCCCAAAGAACTACAATCCAAATGACATGACATGGTAAGTAAAAAAAGGATATGGGGGGTGGGGGTGGGGAGGTAAAGGAGGAAGAAGAGATGATGTCATAGCAAATTGCTCTAAGACAGTTAAAGAACAATCATGAAACCATGAAATTAAAATGTTGTCTGCAATGAAAAAGCAGTAAGGTGTTCCAATGAGAAAGTAATAGAAGGGAAGGAAAATCCTAAAAGAATTAACTAATTAGTAACTAATCAAGAGACAGAAAATATAAAAGGGTCAGGGAGGATGTGGTTATTTTATGTGCCTTATTACTAAAGCACAGGTAATAATTTTGAAATCTGTGGAAAAGAAAGCTCTAGGAAGAAAAGAAACTGTTTTTAGCCTAATGGCTGAAGTATTTATAAGAAAGAGAAGGACAGGACAGGAAGGATCAGGCATAGGTATTAATCAAATACAGGTATCTGAAGTCACTTGATAAGAGCTTCTCAAAACTCACAGAAAAGAGTAAACAAAAATAAAGCTGGCACAGACACCAAGAACACAAAGGACAATGGGTGTCGTACCCCTGGGCAGGCACAATGAACAATTTTAGCCACCTATAACCGTCCCCTACTCCAAATACTGAACAACAGAACGATCCTCCAATGACGGGCACACACCTGCATCTCCACATTCATCCGCTTCAACAGGACAGTCCTTTTCTGGGCGATGGCATCTTATGACCGCTAAGATGCATCTTGTGGAACAGAGAAAAGCCTTGTGGATGGATGTGGGGTGGGAACAGTAGACAACAGCATTTACTTGAGCTTAGCTGCTGTCCAGTTCTAAACACTTCTCAATTGAGAGCATGTCTGCTTCTCTAGTCCTGCCTCTGTGTGTCACGGGAGGAACCTACAGCCCTGAGGAAGACTTTGGCTCTGACCCTGGGCCACATAGCCCTTGTAATCTTCTGGGGACCTGTAAAAACTCTAGTGGCTGGGAGGGGAAGGGCAACACATCGACCACTGAAATCAGAATCTCTCAGTGAAGTCCAGAGACCTGCATGTCCTGAAATTTCCTTGGGTATCCTATTGTGCAGCCCAGGTTCAGAGCACAACCAAGGCAGTTAAGTGCACAGGCCCTGGGGAGACATCACCCACCGGGGACTCCTTTCTTGCACCTATTGTGAGAAGGGGGCAAGATAAAACTTATCAGGTGCTACAAAGCATTAGCCACATAGTAAGCTCTCCAAAAGTGCAATTACTATTATTATCCTCAGATACCTAACGTTACAGGATTTTCTCAGGCTATGACACTTGCATAGCATGTATTGTCTGCTTTTTTATATAGTTTTTGCATTTTGCAGTAATTAAAAAGTAGCCTGTGTTATTTAGCATTTTATGGATACACATCGTATTTCTCCAATTAGACTGTGACATTTTTGGGTGGCAAGGACTTTTCTTGTTTTCTTACCAGCCCAGGGTCATACACCCAGCTGTTATCAGTAAAAGCATCACTGATGATTATTTGACATGGTTATTTAACTATTAAGTTCCCACAAATTGACACATTGAGCTAGCAGATGAAATTAAAGGTATTTTCCTCTTTGTCTTCATTTCACCATAAAGAATAAGGGCAATTCTATTTTCTCAGACTTCATTTTGTATTTAAGCCTTTTTAAAAAACCAGGTTATTATTGGGGCGCCTGGGTGGCTCTGTCGATTGAGCATCTGACTTCGGCTCTGGTTCAAATCCCATGTTGGGCTCTGTGCTGACAGCTCAGAGTCTGGAGCCTGCGTCGGATTCTGTGTCTCCCTCTCTCTCTGTCCCTTCCCTCCTTGCGTGCTATCTCTCTCTCAAAAATAAGTAAACATTAAAAAATTTTTTTAAAAACCCAGGTTATTATTTCAGGCTACTAGGAAGCTTTTCATCAAGAATGTTGACTTAATGAGAAGAACTTGTAGCAGTTTTTCTGTCACGATTCAACTCTAATTAGAAAGTGGCAGAAATTACTAGATATCCACCAATATTTCACTCACTCCTTGTCCTTGATAATAATCCCCTTATATTAGCTGGGCACATGGCTGCCCAGAATACAGAATAATGTTCCCACCTGCATAGCAAGTAGGTTATAACACTGTTAACTAAGTAATAGTCAATAGGATATAGTGGAAATGTGCAAGTTCCAAGATGTATTTTTTAAAAATAGCTTTCATATACCAGAAAATTCACTAACTAAAATTTATAATTCAATGGCTTCAGTATATTCACAGAGTTGTGCGAACACCACAATCTAATTATAGACTATGTCTATCACCCCAAAAGAAACCTCATATCCATTACGTCATTTCCTACTCCCCCAGCCCAGCCTGAGGCAACCACTAATCTATTCTTTGTCTATAAATTTACCCATTCTGGACATTTCATATAAATGGAATTATAAAACGTGACCTTTTGTGCCCAGCTTCTTAGCATAATGTTTCCAAGGTACATCTATGTTGTAGCATATATCAACACTTCATTCCTTTTTGGCCAAATAGTATTTGATTGTATGGATGTATCATATTTTATTTATCCACTCATCAGATGATGGACATTTGGACAGTTTACAGTTTTGGTAGTTAGAGCATGCTGCTGATATGGACATGGGTGTACAAGTTTTTGTGTGGACGTGTTTTCATTTCTCTTGGAAATATCCTAGTGGTAGAACTGTTAGGTCACGTGGTAACTCTGTATTTAACTTTTTTGAGAACTCCCAGACTGTTTTCCAAATTGGCTGCACCATTTTACATTCTCACCAGCAAAGAATGAGGGTTCCAATTTCTCCACATACTCTCCCACACTTAATGGTATTACCCATCTTTTTATTATAGCCATCTTAGTGGTTGTGACATATGTCTCACTGTCCTTTTGATTTGTGTTTACCAAATGATGAGCGATGCTGAGCCTCTTTTCACGTGCTTATTGGCCACTCCTCTATCTTTTTTGGAAAAAATGTTTATTCAAATCCTTTGCCCAAGTTTAAATTTGTTTATTTATCTTTACTGTTGAATTCTTAATAGTTTTCTGTATAATCTGCATACAAGTTCCTTATCAGATACATGATTTGCCAACATTTTCTTTCATTACAGGGACTGTCCTTTCACTTTCTTGCTAGTGTCCTTTGGACCACAACATTAAAAAATTTTTGAAGTCTTTTTTTTTTTTTTTTGGCCATTTGTGTTTTTGGTGTCTGATGTGAAAAAGTGTTGCCTTAACCTAAGGTCATGAAGATTTATGCCTACATTTTATGGGCTTTAGTTCTTACATATTTACGTTTGTGACCCATTTTGAGTTAATTTTTGTGCATGTTGTGAGTAGGCATCCATCTTCATTCCTTCGAATGTGGATACCCGGCTGTCTGAGCACCAATTGAAAACTTTCTTCATTGAACTGTCTTGTCTCCTTGTCGAAAAATCAATTGACCGTAAGTGTAAGGGTTTATTTTTAAATGTAAGGGTTTATTTCATCTTAAATGTAAGGGTATTTCTATCCTCATGCCAGTACCAGAATGTCTTAATTACTGTAGCTTTGTAAGAAGTTTTAAAATTGGGAATGTGAGTCTTCCAACTTTGTTCTTCAAGACTGTTGTGGCTTTTCTGGGTCCTTTGTATTTCCATATGAACTTAATGGATCAGCCTGTCAAATTTTTGGCCCTAAAAAACCACGCTGGGATATTTTGATAGTAACTGTGTCCAACCTATCAATTTGGGGAGGATTATCATCTTAACAATATTAACTCTTTTGATCCATGAACATGGAATGTCTTTGCATTTATTTAGATCTTTATTTCAATGAGGTTTTGTAGTTTTCAGTGTGCAAGGCATGCATTTCTTTTGTTAAATTTATTCCTAAGTATTTCATTCTTTTTGATGGTATTACAAATAGAACTTTTTAAATTTCATTTTTGGAGTATTCATTGCTAGTGTCAAGAAGCACAATTAATTTCTGTATATTAATCCTTTATAACCTGAAATCTTACTGAACTTGTTCATTAGTTCTAATAGCTTTTGTTTGTTTATTTATTTATTGTAGATTCCTTAGGGTTTTCTATATACAAGTTCATGTCATCTGCAAAGAAAGTTTACTTCTTCCTTTCCAATCTGGATGCTGTGTTTTTTTCTTTTGCTTACGTAATGACTCTGACTAGAATCTCCAGCACGACACTGAGGTGGCAACCATGATGTATGTTTGGAGAGGATGTGCCCTTCTCTCCCCTTTATTCTTCCTGATAGATGGACTGTGGATGTGATTACTGGAGCTGGAATGGTACGACCATTTGGGACTTTGAAGGGAACTTAGGACCAGAACTGAATCCATGACATGGCAACAATTGAAAAGAAACCTGGGTCCCTGCCACCCTGGGCAACATGCCAACCTATGGTTTTTGTTTTTGGGTCTCTGTGATTTACAGCCAAACCCAAGCCCAAATTGATACAGGGGTATTAGAATAAAGTAAGAATTGTGGTGCCTGCATTATTCAATCAAAATATATGGACTAGTTTCAAAAAAGAAAAGAATTTTTGATTTTTTAGAAAAAACCAATAGTCTTAAAGGTGGCTATATAAGGAAGTACTGTCTAAGCCTGGCTCCTGGTTGTAAAATCTGAACAATGTCTGGTATCTTTTCTTGTTGTTGTTTTAACTTCAAAATAATGCCACAGAGTTTAGAGGAATAGCATTCCTCAATATTATGCTTCTGATAATTTCTTTCAAGCTTCCTAACTCTGTGATTGTAGGGGCTATATTACCAACCACTCAAGTTTACTTCATAATTATTACTCAAAAATCACTAAAAAGGGGCACCTGGGTGGCTCAGTTGGTTAGGCGACTGACTTCGGCTCAGGTCATGATCTCACAGTTCGTGAGTTCAAGCCCCGCGTCGGGCTCTGTGCTGACGGCTCAGAGCCTGCAGCCTACTTCAGATTCTGTGTCTTTCCCTCTCTCTACCCCTCCCCTGCTCATGCTCTGTGTCTCTCTGTCTCTCAATAATAAATAAATGTTAAAAAAATTTTTAAAAAACACTAAAAACATTATCACCCATTTAATAGGCCTCTTTATTTGTATCTAATTACAGATAGGAATGATATATTAACTCACATTTGGATGGTTACATTAACATAGATTATGAGCTTTGGCTTTAAATTATTTATGAAACCAAATCAGGGACATGGCTCTAAGGTGAGCATCCCAATGCAGAGAGAAAAATAATGTGTTTTTAGATTAATGGCAAAAAAAAAAAAAAGTTTATGAGGAATACAGATGAAACAACTTCCCTGGAATTTACCATCAATAGGAGAATTAGTATCAGCATTAAGTACTTCAGTGATATCACAAGGAGAGTACCACAGAAAGGAAATCACTCCACAGCCTGCCAGTTTTGTATCCAGTTGACCATTACTACGAATAAAGATCCAGTAACTACCTCTCAACTCCTCCCCTTGCATCTCACGTTGGCTATGAACCTGCAGCACAGAAACTCTAGTTATTTCTGCTAAGTAGCTGCTTGTCTTCTGAAAATGTGTACGAATGTAAAAGAAAGCAACTTAATTCTTTGAATCATAATCTACAATAATATGCCAACTCAATCAGAGAGGTTTTCTTTCCTTTGAAGCCTCCAGGATATTTTTATTTGGGGAAAATATTCTGATTAAGTTAAAACAAATATGTGCTGTCATACCACGCTGACTAATCCAAAAGTGGTTTCCAGCTCCTTTACTGACTAAAAGTATCAAAAGTTCAGAAAGATAAAACAAATGCTAAGTATTTAAATCCCCTTAGCAACTCTTTCCTTTCTCGCTCTCAGCCATTTTGGCAGCTGCTTTTGGTTGACGCTGTTTGGAACCTAAGGCAGGAAGGAACATGGTATGGTGACCACAAAGAAGGCGAAAAAGTTTCTAGAGTCGATCAGCTCTAGCCTCCAACTCATTATGAAAAGTGGATAGCACAGACTTTGAAAATGAGCAAACATGGCAAAGCAAAACTGGTGTCCTCACCAACAACCATCCAGCCTTGAGGAAATCTTAAATAGAATACTACACCATGTCGGCCAAGACTGGTGTCGATTACTACAGTGTAACACTGAACAGGGCACAGCACGTGGGAAATACTGAAGAGTATGCACACATATAGAGTATGCTATCATTGATCCAGGTGATTCAGATATCATTAGAAGCATGCCAGAACAGACTGGTGAAAAGTGAATCATGCAAAAGTTTTCTTTAATAAAACTGGCCAGAGCTGGTTTTTTAAAAAATAAATAAATCCCCATAACACCTGTCTTCACCTGAGTGCTATGCATGGAACAACTAGGTCACCTTCTCGTCTCCCCAACTAGATCATGTTTACATTCCAAAGGACTGATGGGCATAGACCAGGTCTATAATAAATGCTTTATGAATGAACAGTCTTGGGTAGAAAATGGTGAGCATTCACATCAAATACGTGTAAGTATAAATTAAGCACTCAGATTTTATTTAACATTTAAACACTTCGAGGAAAGCAGAGTATTTAGAAAAGACTATTTTTTTTAGTATCTCCTATTGATGTCTTCCTACCCTACACAAACATCCAGAAATCTACATTGCCTAAGATCCTATCTTTAGATGAATATTCTATTCGAAGGCCCAAAGACTGTAGTCTTGGGTTCTAAGCAAGTGAAGGAGTTGTTGTATTTTATGCTTTATGGTTTACTATGAAATCCCAACAAGAAGAAAAGGAACTAGAGATTAATTTAGACAAAGTACTAAGTGCTAATGATGTCAAAGAACTTCATGAGGAAATCTAAGCAAAAAAGGAATGCATGAAACAAAAGAGAAAGATGTTTAAAACGAGAAAGAGAGATTAGGGATATATTATTACCTTTTTTTCCAATGAACCCTTGGACAAAGGATTCCTTTTTCAACAGATTGACCAGGAATAATAGACCCCTGCTGTATGAAACAGAAGTATGCCTACTTAGGTCAAATCTGAAATGTTATGCTCTGAAATGGTGAAACGAACCTAACATTTGAAAGATAAGAATTCTATGCCAAGTGATGTTTGGAAAAACAGGTGAGCAATTGTAGTATTTCCTCAAACGTTTAAAATACATGAAATCTAGCATGGTGCCTGGGCACATACCATGGAATCACATTTCTGGCAGGCGAGGAAGGGGACTCAGATTTACATCAGAAAGCCGACACGGGAGAACTACTGTTGGGCAATCCATAAAAGACAATAACGGACATTCCTCTCTCAATAAGTCTCACACATCCAGTGTGTCCTCCAGTGTTGGACAGTGAATGTAGGATGATGCATTTGGTTGGTGTGATGTATGTACTTATCGCGCTGTGTGAGGAGATGTTCACACCAAAAAAAGGCACTGAGAGAACCAGACAAGCAAGGCAAGCATTGTTTCAGGATCTCCCCAGACATCAAGCTACCTGAGAGGGCAAAGGCCAAATCACCAGGCACGTTTCTCCCCTTCACTGTCCCCAGCCTTCTGCTTCCACTTATTTAAATGAATTTATAATACGTTAAGTGGGTGGCAGTGTGAAATCTCAAAGATAACCTCAAGTTTGGAACCAGATTTAGGTAACTGTGGTTCTAATACTCACGAACCGTATGACCATGAGCAAATTACCTAATTTCTCTGAGCAACGGTGTTCTCACATTTACGATGATAGCAATAATACTAAGTAAGTTGAAATGATTGAAGGGGAATAAATATAAAGAATTCGGGATAGTACCCTGTAGATAAAAGGCTCAGAAAAAATATGACTTTGGTTTTATTTTCTTCTTCAGTAAGTGTCCTTTCCCTTATTAGCCTGACTCAGGTACACAATACAGTTTCTTTGTCCAATGAGAAAATACTCCACGATGTACAATCATTTGTATTTTATGCTTCACTTCTACTTCAACAAAATAAAGGGATGGTATTCACCATGTAAATATAATGTTAAAGCTAACAATTTTAGTTCAGAGGATAAACTGAGCCATAGGTCAACTTAATGGGATTTTCATTGTCATTTTTAGTTTCAAATTTGATTTAGATCCCCTTGAATTTTATTATGTGACAAATAAAACATACAATATTAAAGAATCAAATTTAAAAATGATTCACTGTCATAGAATGTCATAGAAGTTACACCAGAAGATATGTTCTTTTTTTAAAAGTTTATTTATTTTGAGAGAGAGAGAAACCTTGTGCACAGCATGGAACCTGACGCGGGGCTCGAACCCATGAACCATGAGATCATGACCTGAGCAGAAACCATAGTCAGACTTCCTAACTGACTGAGTCACTCAGGCACTACAGAAGATATATTCTTAAGAAAAAAATTTGAATGACGTATTTGGCAATTTTTAGAACTTTCTCATATTAAGGGATTTCCAAAAATCCCGCACAGCCTTAGAACAAAAAACCAAACAGGATTTTGGAAAAAGGGAAACAAAGATTTACACATATGCCACTGCTGATATTCTCATCATGTTTCTAGTATCAGTACACAAAAACAGTGAATTTTAATATTCTCTGTACAAATCAAAGAGAGTTAATAAGAAAAATACAGATAACACCCGAGGT
This sequence comes from Panthera uncia, assembly GCF_023721935.1. Taxonomy (NCBI): domain Eukaryota; kingdom Metazoa; phylum Chordata; class Mammalia; order Carnivora; family Felidae; genus Panthera; species Panthera uncia. The sequence continues at coordinate 39,769,666 of NW_026057586.1, read as the reverse complement.
TTTAGTTTTTCCAGGTAAGTTGCCCTGAAGGCAAGAGCCACACTATACTTTGCCTCTATCACTTCAATATACAAACAGAAAAAACTTCAATATGAAAGAACACTCCCATTAAAATACTAGATGTAAACAAAGACTTAAGAAAAATCAGATCACCAAATTTTATAGACAGGTCTATAAAGATATAGTAGGCTTAAAACAAATGCAAAGCATGTCTGATAAGCAAGGTGCAACTTCTCAAAATAGAACTGGAAAACAAAATTTAAAAAATTTGTTCTTTCAAAAAATGTCAAGAAAACCTCAAAACCCCAAACACCAGTAGTTTACAGACACTGACCTGAAGACGTCATCAATTAAATTGGTACTGTGGTTACCTACATCCCCTAACCAACTATACTGCTTACAGATAAATTATTAATATAATTTTCCATGGGAAAATGTAACAAAGAAAACTACCTTGACATCGAATCCTCTGTATACAGGGCCATCTAAATACATAATGTGAGACATGGAATATTTAGCTGACTTGAACAGAGGCAAGATACAGTTGCAACAGTTCAAGTGTATTACCTATACTTTTTAAAAATAAAAAATTTTAGTGGACCAGAATTATGTTGGCAGTTATAGATAAAAAAAGTCTGTGTTTACAAAGTTTAAATTATGCAAATTTAATAACATCTTAAAAAGGTTTTCCCAGACATTGACAAGTAAGGGATAGAACAGCCTCAACACATGGGCAGGGGGCAGGGACAGGGTGTCCCTGACCAAGGCCTGATAGCGAGCCACTATGTGAAAGTGACCAAAATGAGTCAAAGTGTTATAAGCTTGCCCAGATAGACAGATAATTGGAATCCATTGCAGCGTATGTAAATGTATTAGATTTTTCACAGATAAGGGCAAACCTAATTAAAGAAATTTACCTCAATAATGTGGATACATTAAAAATGAATAAAAAAAGCCTGCTACTCCATCCCCTTCTCCCTTCAGGTCTAAGAAATTTAAAAAAACAAAACTTTTTTGTTTTTGTTGTTGTTGTTGTTTTTTTACAAATTATCCAGTAGACCAGCATCCAGAATGTGATTTCATGACTTATTAAAACGAGAGACTATTTCCTTCCATTTCAATGTTTTTTTCTAGATGCAAGAGAAATACTAGGTAGAGGATCCAAATGTAACCAAAGAGACTAAAATAGAACTATCACACACATATAATCTGTTCTTTTCCCCAACGTGAGACTGTCACATTGAGATGCTTTCTTCTTGGCATGCTTACAGACTTCACTGGTGAGATTCCAATATCCATGACCAGTCAACTGTCCCTTGTTGCTGTGTACTACAAACACCCACCGGCACATTCCACACATCTCCTTCTATTCTAGGTCCCAATTCCACCTCTGCTATGGCAGAGCCACATACAGCTCTTTTGGTTACTTTCTATGTGTGAAATGGGAACAGACCCAGTCCAATGGATAACACGAGAAACATCTACGGTATAACATCACCAAGAATTACGTCATTAAAATGAAAAGGAACAGAAACTTTAAGCATGATACTTGAACAGTATAAACATGGAGAGATTAGAGCCTTCCCTACTTCCTTCCCAGAGGATGAAATCTATACCAAGAATCCCAGTAAGACAGAACCAGTAAGACTGGGCTCAGGTTTTAAAAGAGAAAAGGAGAAAAGAAATTGGAGTCTCCTTAATTCAATGGCTATTAGGAGAAAAAATGGAAAACATACCAATGCAAGCTTGAGAGACGGTAACGCTGCAACTCTGAAGACTAATAAGTAACGCTGCAACTCTGAAGACTAATAATTAGCATCAGTAGAGAGAAATGGAGCAAGGGAGAAGTATTAGTTTTCTATTGCTACATAACAAATTACCACAAATTTAGCAGCTTAAAAATTGCACAGAAATCTTGCATTGCATGGCTGGGTTCTCTGCTTAAGCTGAAATCAACTGTTGGCTGTCCAGGTTCTCATCTGGAGCCCAGGGTCCTCATCTAAGCTCATTCATGTTGTTGGCAGAATTCAGTTGCAGTTGTAAAACTGAAGTTGTGTTCTTGTTGGTTTTTGACTGGAGACTGACCTCAATTTCTAAGGGCGCTCACAGGTCCTTGCCTGTGGTCCCCTCCTTTTCTGAGCAATGGAGAACCTGTCTCACATTTGAATCCCTTTCATGCTTTGAATTATCTCTGACCTCACTTCTGTAACCAGCCAGAAAAAAACTCTCAGTTTTCAAGGGCTTGTCTGATTAGTTTGGGTTCACCCAAACTAATAATCAAGTCAACTTGATAACTTGATAATCAAGTCAACTGATTAGGGACCTTAATTACATCTGCAAATGCCCTTTGCCACATAACATGACATAAACTAGTATAACACCAGGGGGTGGCAATCAAGGGGCCATCTTAGAATCGTGTCTACCACAGAAGGGAATATAGAAAGGAAGCCAGTTATTCCAGGAGAGAACAGATACAGAATTTAAGTTGAGTGTTATGGGCAGACTTTGTGTTTAAACATTAAATTCCAAACAGATTTTATAGCTAAGAGCAATCAAAACTTACACTTTGAGATAACAGGTATGAAAACAGTTGTTACCTTGCCCCAAGTGAGTGGAAGAGCCAAATAAGAGTGCAATTCAGCTTTATTTTTAACATCTCAAGTAGGCCACAAGCACACAGTTCACTTAGACTTGAGATAAATAGAATCTTACAATCAGATAAGTTTCATTGAAAAAAAGAATATAGCAAAAACTTATCAGTCTATACGTAAGAACAGAGTTTTAAGTAATTTCCAACAATTTTACTTGGCTTTTAATCTTTTTAAATTTATTTTATTATTGTTTTTTATGTTTTAATTTTTTAATTTTTTTTATTTTGAGAGAGAGACAGAGTGTGAGTGGGGAAGGGGCAGAGAGAGAGGAAGACACAGAATCTGAAGCAGGCTCCAGGCTCTGAGCTGTCAGCACAGAGCCTGACCCGGGGCTCGAACTCATAGACCGTGAGATCATGACCTGAGCCAAAGCCGGATGCCCAACCGACTGAGCCACCCAGGTGCCCCTACTTGGCTTTTTAAAGTTAACTGAACATAACTGTCAGAGGTTTAAATAGTTTCAAAATTAATACTCTGTGTATGATGTTTAGGTCTCCACACTTCTTTGCTATGCTTCTTTGGCTGTATTTTTAAACCCTAGATTAGAGGGGGGAAAGAAGAGAGGGAGTTCTTTTTTCTGAAAAGGAAGTGCTTATTACTGACAAGAGGGGAAACATGTACTTCCATTTAAACTCCTGGGCCTCCCTACCTCTTAGGATGATGCCTCCTGCTACCAGTGGGCATGGGCTCCCAGTGACTCCTCTGTTCTTTGGATCCCATGTTCCTGATCATGTCACCCTGGCTAGGGTTGAAACCACCATCTTGTTCATCCAATTCAAAGGACCATCAGGCAACCACACTCTTGGAAAAGATAGGCAGAGAACATTTCTATTTTATTTTATTTAAAAAAAAAAAATTTTTTTTTAACGTTTATTTATTTTTGAGACAGGGAGAGACAGAGCATGAATAGGGGAGGGTCAGAGAGAGGGAGACACAGAATATGAAGCAGGCTCCAGGCTCTGAGCTGTCAGCACAGAGCCCGACGTGGGGCTAGAACTCACGGACCGCAAGATCATGACCTGAGCCGAAGTCGGCCGCCTAACCGACTGAGCCACCCAGGTGCCCCAAACATTTCTATTTTAATTGCAAATAAAATGGAACGCAAAGTTGGATGCAAGAGAGATGCTAGTATTTAATCACTCCTGTTTTGTAAACGTGGATGTTATATGCTGTGGAGCTGTCTTCATTACAAAAAATCCAACAACTTTGAGGTTCCTTGGACTATTCCCACTCACGCTGATAAAGGAGTTCCTTCCCCAATATATGTGCTGCATGTACCTATACAGAGATGCAGAATGGGCATAAAGTTCTACCCAGCCCTTCAGATAGAGGATGATGATGAAAGGGTCACTAAAAACAAATTTGGCTTCGCCAATTCACTAGTTTGTCCTAATAAAACTAGTTGTAGTTAGCGTTATACATCACTGCCAAGCACAGACCCATCCTGAGCTCCAAGTCCAGAGTCGACCCTTGAAGGGTTAACTGATAGGGTCAGAGATGACCCTTGAAGAACACAGGTTTGAGCTGTGCGGGCCCATATATAGGTGGATTTTTTAACAGTATGGTACTATAAATGTATTTTCGTTATGATTTTCTTTTTTTTTAATGTTTTTATTTATTTTTGAGAGAGAGAGAGAGAGCATGAGCAGGGGAGGGCAGAGAGAGAGAGAGAGAGAGAGGCAGAAGATCTGAAGTGGGCTCTGCGCTGACAGCAGAGACCCCAATGGGGGGCTCAAACTCACAAACCATGAGATCATGACCTGGGCCGAAGTCAGATGCTTCACTGACTTAGCTTTGTGATTTGAATAACATTTTTTCTTTAGGTTACTTTATTATAAAAATACAGTAAATAATACATATAACACACAGAGTACGTGCTAGTCAACTATGTTATTGGTAAGGCTTCCAGTCAACAGTGGGCTATTAGTAGTTAAGTTTTTGAAGACTCAAAAGTTATACAAGGTGTTTTGACTGCACGGTGAGGGATCAGTGCCCCTAGCCCTCAGGTTGTTCAAGGATCAGTGGTATATCCAAATGCCTTCTGGATGCTACCAGCTGAATGCCCCACAAGAACCTGGAAACTTGGTATTTTCCCAAAATTATCATTCCACCAGATGCCTCTTGTCCTCCTATCTCAGTGAGTGGTATCTCCAACCTCCTGGTCCACCTAGCAGTCATCATCGATGGCTCTTCTCCCTTCATCACCTACATCCAACTCTTCACCACATCTTACAGATGCTTACTGATTCAGAGGCAAGACAATATGGCGATTACAAAGTGTGGACTCGAAATAGATTGCCTTGGTTCACATTCCCAAACTGCCCTCACTGGCACCAGGTTATTTAATGTCTCTGTGCTTCAGTTCTCTCATCTATAAATGCAGATAATAATAATAGTGCCCACTTCACGGGGCTGTTGTGAGGATTCAATGAGTTAGTAAATATAAGGAACTTATGCCAGACATTTGGTACCCTCAATAAATCTCAGCTAATATCATTGTTGTCATTATTGGAACTCAGTGACTCTCAGCTCCATCCCCTTCTCTACATCCCTTCTGCTCTGGGCTTAATATAGGTTCCCACAGTCCTCAGTAGTAGTATTGTGAGGGTCTCTGCCAAGATCCTGGGCCCTGTAATCTAGCTTCCATTCTGTTGCCATTAGAGTCTTACAGAAGCAAATCTGCTGTCATTATTATTCTGCTTGGAAACCTTAATGGCTCTTCACTGCTCACAGAAAAAGACCAAACTCCATAGGATACAGTATGAAACCCTCCCTGGGCTTCCAAAGCAATTACACCAGGAAAGTCTGATGGCCAAAGAAGGGCCGACAGATGAAGAACAGCACAATCCCCTTTACTCTCTATCTTGGCTCTTCGTGGTTTTGTCCTCACTCTTGTTGCCTACAACGTCCTTTCTCCATGGTGTTCAAACTAGAAATTTAAGAGTCTAACACTGCCTCCTCTGCCTCTTTGCAAGGGAGCTGCTCTTCCTTACTTTCTTAAAATGTCTCCTTAATGCTTAGGATGGTCTCAAGTCCATACAGACTTTCCCAAGCTAGATACACATTACTTCGGCGTGTCATCTGCCTCTAATAGGTGACATAAACAGAACTACCAGAGACTCTCTGCAGCAATCTCCTCAAGGTTTCTGTCCATTCCTCGGTATATGCTTCCTTGTACATAAAATGGCCGTTCCATCATCTGATAAGTAGGAAGGACATAATTCCTACTCCTTCCCAGCCGATGAGCAGTTGGAGTAGGTTGTTAGCAGTAACTAAGATTATTATAGTAATTAGGAATATAAGGAGGTGTTTAAAAAATCGGTTAATGTATGGATCTGCGTGTATGTATCATATTGAAAATTCTATGATTGATCATGTAACGAAGAGTCCCATGGGTACAAAAAGTCTTGAAGTCTTTCCTGGTGCATCTCTCCTATTTTCCATTCCACAGAGGCAATTGCTTCTGTTACTCTCTTGGCACTCTGCACACATCTTTCCCAGGGTCCTTCTAATTACAGTGACATTTCAATATTTGTGTGTCTGGCTTCCATGCTAAGCTGGGAGCTCAAGGTCTTGGCAGCCCAAGTACTTAATACTGATGCTCAGTTTACATTTGCTGAATGAACTCCTGTGTAACTGGCATTCTGTTGTCATTTTCCACTCTTCAAATTCAGGATGAGTGTCTTAACCATGTGACACTATTTCTTACAGAACAGATTTTGGCATATAAAAAGTTTTCTCAGAGTCACAACAAAGGGATTCTGCTGCTACACTATCCAAATCTCAAAGCTTATCAATTCCTGGCACAGACTGTTAGGAGAAACTTAGTGCAAAAATATAGACTAATCATGTGAGGCAAACCACTTTTTTAAAACAACAATTTTGAGTGGAAAAGTAATAATTAAAATTGAAGTCAAAGAATTTTAGAACTAAAAGGAGTCTGGAGAACCTTATAGCCAATTGCCTTCACTTTCTAATTGAGGAAATGTACACAGGGTCCCCAATCAGGTATCAACATAAGAGTAGAAGCAGACTTCCTGTTTTAGTCTTAAGCCACTCTACCCCTCTTGCCAGATGTAAAGGAAAACTGTGTTGCCTATTCTACAAATGTGATGCTCGAATCTCACACAAACACATATGCAGTTCACCTAAATTGTGTGTCTCAGCATAGTTTTAAAGCAAACCCAGCTTAGACGAATTCTGTGAAACAACAGAAAGACAGACAGCTGGTTCACTCAGATCAATGGAACGGAATAGAGAATCCAGAAATGGACCCACAAATGTATGGCCAACTAATCTTTGACAAAGCAGGAAAGAATATTCAATGGAATAAAGACAGTCTCTTCAGCAAGTCGTACTGGGAAAACTGGACAGCGACATGCAGAAAAATGAACCTGGGACCACTTTCTTACACCATACACAAAAATAAACTCAAAATGGATGAAAGACCTAAATGTAAGTAAGACAGGAAGTCATCAAAATCCTCGAGGACAAAGCAGGCAAAAACCTCTTTGACTTTGGTGACAGCCACTTCTTACTCAACACATCTCTGGAGGCAAGGAAAACAAAAGCAAAAATGAAGTATTGGGACCTCATCAAAATAAAAAGCTTCTGCACAGTGAAGGAAACAATCTGTAAAACTAAAAGGCAACCGACAGAATGGGAGAAGATATTTGCAAATGACGTATCAGATAAAGGGTTAGTATCCAAAATCTATAAAGAACTTACCAAACTCAACATCCAAAAAACAACTAATCCAGTGAAGAAATGGGCAAAAGACATGAACAGACACTTCTCCAAGGAAGACATCCAGATGGCCAACTGACACATGAAAAAATGCTCAACATCACTCATCATCAGGGAAATACAAATCAAAACCACGCTGAGATACCACCTCACACCTGTCAGAATGGCTGACATTAACAACTCAGGCAATGACAGATTATTGATGAGGATGTGGAGAAAGAAGATCTCGTTCGCACTGATGGTGGGAATGCAAGCTGGTGCACCCACTCTAGAAAACAATATGGAGGTTCCTCAAAAAATTAAAAATAGAACCACTCTACACCCAGCTAGATATTTTCCCAAGCAATAGAGGTGTGCTGTTTTGAAGGGGCACATGCACCCCATTGTTTATAGCAGCACTATCAACAATAGTCCAAGTATGGAAAGAGCCCAAATGTCCATCAGTGTATGAACAGATAAAGAAGATGTGGTATATATATACAATAGAGTATTACTCGGCAATCAAAAAGTATGAAATCTTGCCATTTGCAACTACATGGATGGAACTAGAGGATTTTATGCTAAGCAAAATTAGTCAGTCAGAGAAAGACAAATATCATATGACTTCACTCATATGAGGACTTTAAGATACAAAACAGATGAACATAAGGGAAGGGAAGCAAAAGTAATATAAAAACAGGGATGGGATAAAATTATAAGAGACTCTTAAATATGGAGAACGAACTGAGGGTTACTGGAGGGGGTGTGGGAGGGGGGATGGGTTAAATGGGTAAGGGGCACTAAGGAATCTACACCTGAAATCATTGTTGCACTATATGCTAACTTGGATGTAAATTTAAGAAATAAATTAAATAAAAATTAAAAAAAAAAGAGGTCTGAATGCAGAGTGTGAATCCTGCCACAGCACAAGTTGTGTGATCCTAGTTAACTCACATTAATCTTGAAGGTAGTTTTCATACTCAAATGCGAACAATGGTGTCTGTTTCATAAATTGTTGTGAGGATTAAATTAGAACATTGATGAGTGCATTCCATGAATCATAAATGCCACACAATTGCTATATATTAATAAAATGCAAGGTTAGGTATTAGTTTACACTGCATTTGTTTTTTAGCACTGAAAACTCGTCATGAGTTCATTATCGTTTATCCTTATGCCTTATATCCTCTCTTTTTTTTACTCTGGCACTTGCTCTGCTCCTTAGAACTGCACTAGCTCCTAAGTAAGAAAGGAAAGGTAGGTATTACCTGAATATGCAAAAATTCAGGTTTTTCCCTAGGCTCTACCGGCAGTGACAAAATACAAGTATCTTTTTAAAATAAAGCCACAAGTATATAAATAGTCAAAACTGTGTAACACAGATTGCTACTTATATTCAGACAGACTAAAGGTCTCACACAATTTCGATGTCAGTGAAGACTAGAATCATCAGGGTATCAATGCAAGGGGCATTAGGAAATCATCTAAACCCTATCTTTTCTTTAAAGCATATTTAAGTGAGAAGCCTAACTAGAATAAAAATCATAAATTATACTATTTTACATTTCAACACATGTTAATTATTTTATAGGTTGTACCCGACTATAGATTATATTTGCCTATTATTAAGTAGAACTATGTTTGGATGTCCCATGGAACATTCATATGCTAACTTCATAGGTTTCATACGCTAAAATCTATGACAAATTAAACTTGAGATATATACTTAGCTTGTGACTTTGAAATAGTACTATAAAAATTTTCGCCAGTTATTTTTACCTTTGGACATTAAATCTCACTGACCTTTATTATATTTGCCTATGTATAGATACATAAACCTATAAACACACAGTATAACTTCCACTTGGATTCCATTTTTAGGGGGGAAAAACATAGTTACTTAAGATTATAAACTAAGATAAGATACTGGGATAAGATCAAAGCCGAGAAAAGGAAGTAATTGTGAATGCGTCCCATGTTACATATCAGCATTGCATGAATTTGGTTAATATAAATCAAATTACCAGGGCATGATACATTTCAAACCAACAAGGCAAAAAATTGGATTCTGAAATAGCATCCACGATATATGTATTTGAAACCAGATAACATTATTTTCTCTCAGAATACATATTCATACATATCGACTAAAATTTTAAAAATAAAGTTTTAAGCATGCCTTTATACTGCTATCAAGTTACATATAAATAGAACTTGTAAACATCAGATGTTTTACCCACTTTCCTTTGTGAAACATCCTTATAACATTCCCTTAATTCAGCATGTTGTCAAATAGTACTTATTAAGCACTATTCTCAGTAAATGAAACAGAACAGTCCCTTGTTCTGTGTCGTAATTTGGCACAGACAACGTCCACACAGGCCAGCCTTCCAAAGGGTATATCAGAACTGTTCTAAAGAAAGATCACAACAGTAAGGCCCAAGAAAAAGGCACTTAAAATTCTGTACCAGTCCCAATTTAGTGTTTGTGATTGAGTGAAGTGTCAACCAAATGATCACTCAGCTCCTCCACTCCCCTATTTTTACCCTACTGGATTGGCATACGTTAATTAGTTACTACTCACTTATATATTCCACTACAAATGTGCTTAGGAGTTTCTATATATTTCGCTTTTAAACTCTATCAACTCGGCAGCTCCTACCTTTTTTTAAAAAGAGAACTTTCCCCATATTTAGTGATAGGGAACAGTTACTATACCAATTTACTACACTATATCATGGCACAACATTTTTTTTGGAGACTTTTCCCATTAACAACTGTGAAAACTTCCCCAAGAAAAGAATTTCTATTTTTAAATGGAATTTTCTTCTGTTTGAAGCGAGGATGATTCCAAGTGATGATGATTCTGATTAAACACTGGGGGGAGAAAAATCTGCCTGAGTAGTCTGCTAATTGCTCAGGGCTAACAGTCTCTTTCAGTGGCTACAAGAGTTTGTTTTGTGTTCTGTACTACCTTATAATTTGGAGAAGAAAGAAGAGAGTTGGGGAAGCAAAAGAGAGAGACTAACACTCATCCATCCATCCATCCATCCATCCATGTATCCAAGAAATATAAGAGAGTACCATGTAAAGTGCTACTTTAGGGCTGAGATTTTAAGTCAGAGATGTTCAGGGAAGGCATGTAGCCGACTTCATAAGGACACAGCGAGCCAAGAACCCCGGGCTGTCGAGTCCAGTCAAAGATGTATAGAACAGCAGGTCTGACCACAGATTTCGCGCCTTGCTCTCCTTTGCAAGAAGTACTTCTAAGTCTCTGTGAACCATTCCCCTTCAGTTCACAGTGAGAAACGACACAACTGCTCAGCATCCTCGTCAGTACAACCCTTCACATATTCGAAGACAGTTACTAAGTGGCCTCTTGAACTTCTCTTCAAACGAAAGATTCACAACTCCTTTACCCCTTCCTCATGGGCCTTAATTTTTAATAGTCCTTTGGTTCCTTCCATTGCTCTTCTCTGGATCCTTTCCAGTTTCTGTTCTTTAATGGTGGAGTCCAAAAGAGAAAATAAAATGTTCTACTAATGGCTTGGCCCACAAGGGGCAAAAGCAGGATTATTTTACTATTCTTAAAGATTGTAAAAAAAAAAAAAAAAAAAGACCACACTGTATTCTTTTATTGATATTGAAATGTGAGTCCCAGGACCTAAGGTAGAACACACACGACTGCAATTCTCACTTCAACCTCTACTTCACTTTATTGTATGCAAGTTTGTTCTCTTGACTTCCTCCTACGTCGTGGATAAATGCATCACTATTTTCTTTTTTTTATAAGGAATTTATCTTTTAATTCTACTTAGAGCTTTCACAATTTAATCAACTCAATTCAATAATACCTGAATAGCTATTGATCTTTCCACTTATTCAATCAGTTCACTTCTAAGTCTATTACCCTCACTTACCCAACTTCCCAGGAGAGTTCCTGGGAACTACAAGTTTTGGAGAGCCATATACAATTGCCTCTGCAAAGCAACAAAGTAGGTATCAAATAAAGTAGGATAGGGGCTTTTCATTGGTTCAGAAACATCTCCTTTATTAAAAATTAGTACTAATTACCATGTTGTGAGCAATGATTATTTTCCAGGAACTATGATAAGTATCGTTTTTAAAGACCAGTAGCTCTATAAGCTCTTTTCTCTGAATATACAGATGAGAAAGACTACAGCTCAAATTAGTGAAATAATTAGCCCAGGGTCACCTTGTTCATAAATGACAGAGCTGGAGAGAGAATCAATAGTGCCTGCCTTCCAGAGTTGGACATGGAAATCAAGAGCTCAGTCCTCAGTTGGTGATATGGAAGGTAGCTGTGGTCTGGGTGTAACACCAATACCACCAGAAGAATAAACAGAAAAACTGATAGAAGCAGCATGCTTTCCACTCATAACCACACATGGAAATTTCTACTCCAAAGGGCTGTAGTATTATATTCTGTCATGTCACAAAAATTAAAGTCAGGCATATGGAAGTAAGTGATACTCTGCATTTAAATTAAGCATCTAACCTTACAGAAAAACTGGCATTAAACTCACTTAGACAACTAAAATGACTCACAAATATTTCCGATTTTCTTTCCAACCATAAAAAATGTGACCTTTCAAAAATGCCACATCATTTACTGATACATGAAAGTTATATTTTCTAAATTTGAAAATTAAATTTCTTAGGTCTTAAAAAAATTTCAACACACAACAGCATGAGGAAAGGGAAGGAAAGGAGTCCAGCACAATTAAAAAAGTTACATGAAAGATTATGACTATATATGGAGGGAAAGTATATTAAAGAGTTCTAAAAATGGTGATGGATTATGTAAGAGGAAAAGGAAATCATCCCTTTAAAAATATAATATCATTAGAAATGCAGTGATCTCTGAGATACAGAGCAGTCACCGGGAGGAAAATTGTTAGAACAGTATGACAGCTTGCGAATGAAAATGGTTGAAAAACTTATCATACTTGCAATTTGATGAATTTTGTAACATTCCTAAAGGCCACACACCATTAGAGGTTTTAATTATAATAAGGAGGCAAATTTAAACATGGTTTTATAATAGATCACTTTGGGGGAGTTGTCTAGTTTAACCCCTCACCTTTAAATGTCACTCTTCCTCCACAGAGGAAGAACCCTAGACGTGACATTTGGACTCCATGCCCAACTTCCCAGATACAACTGATTGGCTCATGGGTGGATACATCACTCAAGATGAACCAATCAGAACATTTCCCATCTTTTCAATTCAGCCCTTTCCTGCATTCCTACCTTTGGATTCCATGAGACTCTTGTATTCTTCTCTGATTAAACACGTTGAGTTTGTTTTATCATTTGCAAAGCCTGGCAAAATTTCACATTTTCAAAACCATTTATACAATAAATTTTGTCTCTTTGTGCACTGCCCCATCCCCTGAAAAAAATAACTCTCAAAAAATGAAGACTGCAATGATCACTTCCTTTCATTAGAAGGGAAAAACAGAACAAGGTCAAGTTTGGGGATCTCGAATCTAGTGACCATATTGCCATTAACGATCTCCATGAAAGAATAAAGGGAAATGCCCCAGTTCAAATTTGTATTCACCATTAAGCTTTATGTACACAGTAACAATGAAGTTAATTAAAACAATATATCATTCTATACTAGCTATGAGAAATTTATTCCTCTTGGACCTCCCCAGTGATATTCCAAGTCATTTAGTGATTTTGAGACCAATGATCAACCACTTAGGATTGTTTCTATCATGAGAACCATCATATAAATAACAACTTCAGCATTCTGGATAATAATGTTCACCTGCCCAGAATCACTGTTACCAGCACTCAATGACCAAGCCTAAACCTTTCTTCCTAACAAAACAAATCCTTTCATCAAAGGTAGACAGTCACCTCAAAAGGAGAGGTCGCATGCCATTCTGAATTCTGGTGTTGCCATGATATGTTTGAACCTTGCAACACAGTATTGTCAAATTCTAAAAGTGAATTCAAGCCGTAAAGATAGGAGTTGAGAGAAGCCAGAGAGTGCTTCAGCTCGCCAGCTGTGTTTCCAGCCTGGGTTCTTGATAACATTTTAATCTATGCTGATAAAGGACAAGTTACATCTTTAATGAAAAACACTGATCCAACCAGAGGTCAACCTTAATTCTCAACGAACATCCTTTCCAGTTCACCCTTTTTTGGTGCGAGGGAAGAATGATATTCTTTAATTTTTACTGCTGTTGGCCTAGAGTATGCATGGAAGAAAGCAAGAAAAAAAAAACAGATACATACTTGGCCACTTTCTGCATACCAGGATTGGTTAAAATATTCATAAAAGACCCAAAATCATGGTTTGCCATGGACGCTCCAGTAACATCCAACTGAGGAACATGGTAAAGCAAGAATTTCATTTCAAAACCCGTGTCCCAGTATATCTTCATCTGAACTCTGAAGTACAGAGGATGTCATATGAAATTTTAAAACGCCTGGTGCTCTTCTGTTGGCAAAAACATCATAGGTCAAATGTCACAGCGTAATCACCAATCGAGTCCTAGAATACTGTTTACATACCAGTACTACAGTACTCCCATCAGAAGGGATAACAGTTGCTGCTGAGTGAGGTCAAACTCGAGAGGAGGGTAGTAACTGGAAGAAACAAGGAACACTGAGGTATAACTTTGCATGCCTTCACACCCAGGAAACAGACCCAAGACAGCCATGTTGGAGTGTGCTGGTATTTCAGGGTCTCTTAAAAATGTGAAATCCAACCTTTAAAATGTTGTCTTAACAAATGAATCTGACTGTATTACAAAAGAATGGTATATATAAATACAGTGAAGGCATGTAAGGAGCTGACCCAGGTAGCTTTGGAGGCAGTGTTCCTGACTTGGTATTATAATGTTAAATAAAAAAAGACCTACACGCAAATATTGTACTCTAATGGCAAAATCTGTTTCTCACAGGAATGTGGGCTTAGAAACTCCTCTTTCTCGCTTCTCCACACACACACACACACACACACACACACACACACACACGGGTTGAACAAGCAAGGGGGCCTTAGCCTCACTGGGACTCTCAGAAGAGCCACAACCTTCCTGGATTCCAGGTAAGATAGAGTAAGAAATGCCACTCTGTATCTCCGCTGAATCCAATTACAAATCTTGGACAGAATACACAGAACAGGATTCTAAGGACTTTGAAAAATAAGTGATCAACAGGCGGGCTGGAGAAGGGGACATGATTTTGACACAGCAGAACACCGAGGCTTCAAGCAGACTAACGGCAGTGGCAGTGGTAGCAGGAGCTGGGCAGATCCCTGAAATTCTGAGGAGTGGAATCTTCTCCCACCAGAGAAGTGGTGGTCCCAAGAGGATGGGCAAATCCTTGCTGCTTTTTTGTTTCTCTATCCTCTTGCAACATGGGCAACTGGGTACAGGTGCAATCCTGAGAAGTGCAGGGCAGACAGGAAAAACTAGAGTTTGGAATTTTTGGGCTAGTAGACTGGAAGAGTGCCCCCAGGAGCCAGAACATGGCAGTGGGATCACAGAGGGAAGGGGGCTCAAGAGAGCCATTCCATAAAGTTGTAAAGAACTCACGGGCTCACCTCCCAGCTGCACGTGACCTGAATTTCAACAAACTACCGACGCCTTGAGAAATGAACCGGCTAAGGGGTGGGGCATAAGAGGTCAGATCCAATTATCACAGCAAAGGCTGTGAAAACTGAACTGACATTGGAACCACAGCCCACAAAGGCAGGTTGAAACCTGTTACCTGAACCCAATGTGTTGAATGCCTGCTAACACAGAGCAAAACAAAAATCCATTTTCTGCTTAAAATTTAAACAAGACCCTGAGTTTCAGAACAGAACACCTAACAAGTCCAGATTAAAACCAAAATTACTTGGCATACAAACAACCAGGAAAATTTCAACTTCCAAGGGAGAAGACAGACACCAATTAAAATATTGGAATTATGAGACAAAGACTTTTAAAGCAGCTGTTAAAACTATCGTTTAAGAAGTAACAGTGAACACTCATTAAACAAATAGGTAAAAAGTCTCTGCTCTCCCCCTAAAAAAAAATAGAAAGATGGAACAAACAGAAACCTTGGAACTGAAAACACAGTAACTAAAATCAAATATTAACTGGTAGATTCAATAGCAGAATGGAGATGACAGAAAAAAAAAATCATGTAAATCTGTAGATAAATTAATAAAAACTATCCAACAGAAAAGGGAAAAAAAAGACTGAAAAAAAAAAGAACACATTGTCAATACCGAAATGTCTAATAACTTATGTCATCAGTCTCAGAAGGAGAGGAGAAAGAGAATGATGCCGAAAAAGAAATGTTTGAAAAATGGCTGAAAAGTTTCAAAATCTTGTAGATATAAATTTACAGATTCCAAAACCTCAGCAAATACCACACAGGATAAGCTCAAAAAAATCCATGCCCTGACACATACAAACTGCCAAACACTTAAGAGAGACAGAAATCCTGAAAGCAGATCAATTATAATGACACACTACCTAAAAACACAATGGCTAAAATGGTTACTTACTTTTCATTAGAAATCATGGAGACCAGAAAGAGAGCAATATTTTTCAAGTCCTGAAAGAACTGCCACCCAATGAATTCTACATCCAGCGAAAATACTCTTGACAAATGAAGATGAAATAAAGACATTCTCAGAAAAACTAAGAGAAAATTTGTTGCCAGCAGATTTACTCTTAAGAAAAAAAAAAAAAGGTAAATAAAGTTCTAAACAGAAGGGAAATGGTACCAGAAGGAAACCTGGAACATCAGGAATAAAGGAGAGCAACAAAAATGGTAAAAATTAGGTAATTATAATAACTATTGTTCTCCTCTTAATTTTTGTAAAATATGTCTGATGGCTAAGTGAGCAAAAAATTATAACAATGTGTTTTGAAAATCTCATTGTATGTTGAGCTGCTACTACAGAAGTGATTAGTAATGGTAATTAAAAAGCAGAGTGAGATAAACCCAAAACAATCAGAAGGAAGGAAATAAGAGCAGAAAATTTTAAAATGTTAAAAAGAGGAAGGAAATTAGAGCAGAAATCAGTGAAATTAAAAACAGAGAAACAGAGGGGGGAGAAACCAATGAAACCTAAACCTAGTTCTTTGAGAAAGATCAATAAAATTGATAAATTCTAGCCAGACTGACTAGAAAAAAGACAAAAATTATCAGTATCAGACAAGGACGTATCAATAAGACCCAGCAGGCATGAAACGGAAAAAGTAACACTTAAAAACAATTCTACACGTGTAAATTTAACAACTTAGATGAAATGGACTAATTTCTCAAAAATCACAAACTAGTGAAGGAAAACAGATGACCTGATTAGTCTTCTGTTAAATAAATTAAACTTGTAGTGAGAAAAATCTTTCCCGAAAATAAATCCCAAAGCCCGGATAGTTTCATTGGCAAATTCTACCAAACATTTAAAGAAGAAATAACTCCAATTCTATAATTCCTTTGAGAAAACAGAGGAGAAGGATACTTCCTAACTCATTCTATGGGGCCAGAATTACCATGATACCAGAACAAGACAAAGAGAGTACAGGAAAAGAGAATTACACCAATATCCTTCATCGACCTAGAATTTAAAATCCTCAATAAAACATTAACATTAACAGAAACACACTACTTCCAACTGGAGTTTATGCTGGGAATTCATGCCTAGGTTAATATTTGAAATCAACAATAGGGCACCTGGGTGGTTCAGTGGGTTAAGCATCCAACTCTTGGTTTTGGCTCAGGTCATGATCTCACGGTTTGTGAGTTTGAGCTCCGCATCAGGCTCCATGCTGCCGGTGTGGAGCCTGCTTGGGATTCTCTCTCTCCTTTTCTCTCTGCCCCTCCCCAGCTTGCTCTGTTTCTCTCTCTTTCAAAATAAATAAATAAACTTTAAAAAGGTTAAAAAAATATTTGAAGTCAACTAATATAATTCAGCATATCAATAGACTGTAAAAATATACAACCCACACGATTATTTTAACTGATATAAAAAAAGCATTTCACAAGATTCAGCACTCATTCATGATAAAAACTTTCAGCAAACTAGGAAAAGAAGACAATCTTTCTAACCTGATAAAGGACATCTATAAAGAAAATCCAGAGCTAACATCATACATCATAGTGAAAGAATACATGGTTTCCCTCTAAAATCCATTGAGTAGAAGGTGAGGAATCAATTCTACCTACTTTTATTCAACATAATATTGGAAGTCCTAACCACTGCAATTAAGGTATGAAAAAGAAATAAAAAGCATACAGATTGGAAAGGAAGAAATAAAATTGCTCCTAATTGCAGAGAACAAATATCTACACAGATAAAGAATCCACAAAGGTTCTTAGAATAAGAAAGGTTGAAGAATATTAAGTTAACTCAAAAGTCAATCACATTTCTGTATTGTAGCAATGGACACATTGGAAACAGAAATTTTAAAATATAATATCACTTTCAATAGCTCCCCCCCCCAAAAAAACCCCACTTAAATATAAATCTAATAAAACATGTACAGGATCTCTATGTTGAAAGCTACAAAACCTTTGAAGGAAATAAAAAGAAGACGTAAATAAATGGAGAGACACAGCAGGTTCTTGGATTGCAAGACTCATTATAGTTAAGAATATCAATTCCCCCCAAAATGATTTATAGACTTACAATTACAATCAAAATCCTGGCAAAAGTTTGGTTTTTGTTTGGTAAATACAGACAAGCTGATTCTAATATTTATAGGGGAAGACAAAGGAATTAGAACAGACAAAACAATTTGAAGTAAAAAAATATATTGGGAGTCTCACTACCTGATGTAAGACTTACTATCAATCAGGACTGTGGTATTGGTGAATGGACAGATACAAAGATGAGTAGAACAGAACAGAGAACCCAGAAATAGACAGATATGGTCAACTGGTTCTTGATCATGAGAGGTAGTTTCTATATTGGAAAAACAAGTCACAAATAAGCAAAAGAGGGAGGTTAAAATGACCCTTGTTCTGGAGATCAAGCAGAGGTGATACAAATGGACTCCCCAGGTCATATAAAGATAGATATGGAAGTATGTAGAGATGTATGTGTGCACACATTTGTTTACATACAAATATTTCTAAACTCTATCTGCTGAGAGACGTGGAAGCAGCGACACTTCCAGCAGCAATACACATACCTTCATTAAAATGAACTAGGGCTCCTTGGAGAACTGGATTCCAAGGCTGAGGCAGAGAAAATAGAAAATGAGTCTGAAGCATCTTGTAGTGTCAGAAAGTAAGAAATGCCTTAAAAAAAAAACCATGGAGGCACACTGAAGGACACAGAAGCCAACATGAGAACTCCCTATGGCCAAAGTTAGAAAAATTCGGGCAACAAAGTAAATAGCAACAATACGGGATCATAACACAAAGGATAAAACAAATACCTGATTCCACGCTGATATAAATTAATGACCGTATATAAATAAATGAGAGAAGAAGAATCCTTACAGAAGAATTCTAACTCATAAGTGTAGAAGTGATGAGGGAAGTAGGAAACCACCATTAAAACACCACTGTAACGTTGCTGCTCGCAAGATCCACAGATCTAAAATGAGTGCGTAATGTGGAGAAAAGGGAACCTTCTTGCACTATTGGTGGGAATATAAACTGGTGCAACCACTTTGGAAAAAAAAAACAATATGGAGAGTCCTCAAAAAATTAAAAATAAAAATGTTCTACAACCCAGTAATTCCACCAATGGATATTTACCCAAACAAAATGGAAACACTAATTCAGAAAGATACATGCACCTCTATGTTTACAGCAGCATTATTTACAGTAACCATGAGATGGAAGCAAACCAAGTGTCCATTAATAGATGAATGGTTAAAGAAGGTGTAGTGTGTGTGTGTGTGTGTGTGTGTGTGTGTGTGTATTTACAGTGGAATATTACTCAGCCATAAAACAGAATGAAATCTTGCCATTTGCAACAACATGGGTGGACCTAAATAGTATTATGCTAAGTGAAATGTCAGACAGAGAAAAACACCATATGATTTCACTAACATGTGGAATCTAAAAAACAAAACAGAAGAACAAACAAACAAAAAAACAGAATCAAGGGGCACCTGGGTGGCTCAGTTGGTTGAGCGTCTGACTTGAGCTCAGGTCATGATCTCATGGTTTGTGAGTTCAAGCCCCACATCAGGCTCACTGCTGTCAGTCAGCACAGAGCCTTCTTCGGATCCTCTATCCCCCTTTTCTTTCTGCCCTTTCCCCATTTATGCGTGCACTCTTTCTCTCTCTCTCTCAAAAATAAATAAACATTAAAAAAAAACAACAACAAACAGAGTCAAATACAGAAACCCAAACTATGGTTGCTAAAAGAAGGTGGATGGGGGCAAGGGCAAAATGGGTAAAGGGGATTAAGAGGTATACACTTCCAGTTACAAAATAAGTAAGTCACAGAGATAAAAAGTACAACACAGGGCATATACTCAATAACATTATAATAGCGTTGTTTGGTGACAGATTACTGAGTGATGCACAGAATTGTCCAATCACTATGCTGTCCACCTGAAACTAACACAACACAGTATGTGAACTATACTTCAATTTTAAAAAAAATGAGTGGGCAAAAAGAGAAAGAAGATATATGCACAGTCTCAAAGCATTTCCACCCAAATATTTATTCATTACACAGGGAACGATAGTAACTTTATAATGCAGAACCCTGGGAAACACCACTTTCCCCAAGTGATGAAGGTTAGCATCACCTGTAATTAGCTATATCCACATCATGTACCTCTGACATAACATATTGAGAACACCATCTCCGCAATACACACAACTAATCAATCTAATCAAAAGAAAATATCAGACAAACCCAAACTGAGAAGCATGCTACACAATAAATGACCAGTAGTCTTCAAAATTGTTAAGGTCATGAAAGACAAGGAAAGACCAAGAAACTGTCACAAATCAGAGAAGCCAAGGGGACAGAACAACTGAATGTAATGTTTTAAAAAAAAATTTTTTTAAGTTTATTTATTTTTGAGAGAGAGAGAGAGAGAGAGAGAGAGAGACAGAGTGCGAGTGGGGGAGGAGCAGAGAGAGGGAGACACAGAATCTGAAGCAGACTCCAGGCTTGAACTCACGAACCATGAGATCACGACTTGAGCCAAAGTCAGATACTTAACCAACTGAGGCACCAAGCCACCCCAACTGAATGTAATGTTGGATCCTAGATTAAATCTTGGAATGGAAAAAGGACAACAGTGAAAAAAAAAAACAGGTGAAATCCAAATGAAGGCTGTAGTTTAATTAATAGTATTGAACTAATGTTAATTCTGTAGTTTTGGTAACTGCACTATAATAATTAGGGGAAGATGAGCTAAGGGTATATGGGAACCCACAATACTATTTTTGTAATTCCTATGAATCTAAACTTACTTGAAAACACAAAGTTAAAAAACAAGGCAGCAGTTTTGTTTCTAACATTTGTAGAAACATTTCACAGGCTTACAGGATATCCCACAAAGTCTATTTAACCAATAATGGATTTTTTTTAATATATGAGGAGAAATCAGTGTAGTTATAATGGGAGTAATTAAAGATAATGGTAACACAGGAGCGCTTGGGTGGCTCAGTCAGTTGGGCGTCCGACTTCAGCTCAGATCATGATCTGACAGTTCGTGAGTTCGAGCCCCGCGTCGGGCTCTGTGCTGATAGCTCAGAGCCTGGAGCCTGCTTCAGATTCTGTGTCTCCCTCTCTCTCTGCCCCTCCCCGCCACTCACATGCTGTCTCTGTATCTCTCAAAAATAAACATTAGAAAAAAATTTTTTTAAAGATAATGGTGACACAGACTAAAAAACTGTTTAACATGTTGCTACATAGTGAGAAGCAGTACATTTAAAGAGACAGATGTTGTTATAGATGTACAACTTCATGAAAGCATTTAAGAGTTAATGTGCCCTTGGGGCGCCTGAATGGCTCAGTTGGTTAAGCATCCTACTTCAGCCTAAGTCATGATGTCACAGTTCGTGGGTTCGAGCCCGGTGTTGGGCTCTGTGCTGACTGCTCAGAGCCTGGAGCCTGCTTCAGATTCTGTGTCTCTGTCTCTCTCTTTCCCTCCCCTGCTCATGCTCTGTCTCTCTCTCTCTCTCAAAAATAAATAAACATTAAAAAAAATTTAAAAAAGAAAGAGTTAATGTGCCCAACTTCACAAGGGAACCTGGAAGGGAGAGAAAGACAGGGATGAGTGAGGAGTGTCAAGTCCGAATTCCTAGGGTGTACCAAGCCCAGTTTTACGTGCTTTTCATGCATGAGTTTAGACAATCTTTCTTACTACCTTGTGAGGAAGGTATTGCTGGCCCTGTTTCACACATTAAAAAAAAAAAATGTCACTGAGGTCTTGTGGCTAGGGAAGTGGCAGAACCAAGTTTTGGTCTCAGGTCTGATAAATTTCAATGGCCCTTTCTCTGAATGTACTGCATCTAATGAAAACGTAGTAAGGCTCTTCCGATAAAGGGCACGTCTTCAGCAGCTGAGAAGGAAAGGCACCAAAGGAGCTGAGGATCATAAAAGAATCAAGACAGAACGAGTCAAGTGTTAACTGATAAAAGAAGGATGCTAGGAGTGGAAGAGGTTTTAGATTCGCCCCACCCACATGAAAGCCACAGGTTTGGGGGATGGGAAGGGATGTCAGAGATGCCGTGCAGAACAAGCCTGCAGGAGAGCTGTTCTCCAGAGAACCTCTGAAGGTCAAGGAAGTAGAGCAACATGGAACATGGAGCCAGTACAGCTTTGCACTCTCGCAGTTCCTGTCGCTCTGCTTTCCTATTCATTCAGCGTATGCGTGTGTGTGTGTGTGTAACTTTGATTGTTTTATACCCCAGTAAGAATATGCCATATATTTACTTACATCTTTCTAACATAATACTTCAAATTAACAGCTGGAACATAAATTCTGAGTAAAGGTTTATAAAATTAAAGCAAGGTCTCTCTTTTTTTTTTTTTTTTCCAGCCAAATATCCATGTCATTTCTTTTAAATTTTTTTTTTTTCAACATTTTTTATTTATTTTGGGGACAGAGAGAGACAGAGCATGAACGGGGGAGGGGCAGAGAGAGAGGGAGACACAGGATCGGAAACAGGCTCCAGGCTCCGAGCCATCAGCCCAGAGCCCGACGCGGGGCTCGAACTCACGGACCGCGAGATCGTGACCTGGCTGAAGTCGGACGCTTAACCGACTGCGCCACCCAGGCGCCCCTCCATGTCATTTCTTATCCAACCAGTTAACCTGATGAAGCAGCTAAAGTCCAGTGTGATTTCTGGAACTTCAAACTGCTTTCATTATTAGGACCGTTTAAATGCATCACCTTAACACATTTCAACAGCTTCCCTTGAAATTTAGTTTTAAATTAAAGCAGAGCAGGATGATAACAATTTAAGAAAAACCCATTATTCTGATGAGACACTTTCAGATTTATAATTGATGAAATCTCACATGTGAGGACTTTTATTAGGCTGGATATGTAACTGTGGGGTACTGAAAGGGCAGAGATTTGGAAGACAGAGAAACAGTTTCAAATCCTAGCTGTGGGCCTTTAAGCAAGATGTCTTTTGAGCCAACAGATGTGAAGCCTACTTTGAAGGTCCTCATGGAATTAACCAGAAATACCGTGTATATCTCAACCCTGCATCTGCATGTAGCAAGCCTTTGAAAGAAAAGTAACCGTATCACGTGCTTCTTCATTTCACACGTGGGCTTTAAACCATTATAATGATATACAATCATTCAAATGACAAAAGTGACAGCTGGGCAACAAACACGTTGAACCAACCAAAGCAATCCATTCTGGTTAAAATAGCACCAGACAGAGGCGGGAGACATGGGCTTTAGTTATATTTCAACTACTGCTCAGCCAGTGACCTCGAGGTGAGTATGCAACCTCTTGCACCAGCCTCTTCTTGCTGTCTCCTCCATCATATGAAGGGGACAGGTTGGGACGGTCCTGGCACTTCCTCCTAGCATCAAAGTCCATGCTATACTCTACTGGCAGGCTTGGAAAAGAGTTGAGTGGGAGAAAGGGATAAAAACTGACAGATGTGAGTTCTATAGGGAAAGGAAGAAGGAGGAAGCAATTTGCCTGTCTGCAAGCATTCCACAGGTTACCCCAAGCTCTTTGGGTCTAAAACTCCACAATCAAAGATGCTGGTGAAAATAGACTTTCCAGTAGTTATAGGCCAAGAAGAGAGCGAGCATCAGAGATCACGAAGGTCCGTGATGATCACACCTTCAAACAGGTTGCCGGGTGGAATGTTCCAGAAAAGTCGAGGCCATCCCACCTCTGTGGTGAGGACAGATTTACCGATAGTCAGACAGCAAATGGGGGTGGGGGTGGGGGTTACACAGGAAAGTAGGAAAAAGAATGATACTTCAGTTGCTATATTTGCTTCCATCTTAAAAATTAAATACAAATAATCAAACAGATGTTTTAAAGAACATTTCAGTTTTTAATTTGGGAATGCACTTTTATTCAGTTCCTGTGCTCTTCACATTCTTAAACTAGGCAAACTGAACTTACTTTTACGCAGTGTTTATTACCTTCATGCTTCATCTAAAATTGACTGGATTGGTCTCTTTAAAATAGTAAACTAAGGTCCAATAGATCGAAACAACCAAAATTCAGCAGTCTTAAAGCCTAGAATAAAACAGTTTATTGAACAAACTGCTGCTTCTACCAAAAATGTGAGGAACATGTACCGACCCCTTCCGTCCCCTATTTCTATATTCTTTCTTTCTTGCTTGGAAAAGAATGAACTTCAGCTGCCATTTCTACACACAGAAAAAAATAAGGAAGAAGGCCTATAACATACAATGAAATAAGAGACAAAAATAAACATGCTTTATCTGGCACAGAAAGTCTGTTTGCTCTGGTCTAGGCTCACGTGCAAGCCAGCAGTCTTGGGATGGCCACCTGCCCTGTGCATTTAAGGGCTCCATCCGTGAACTTCCTTCCATGGTCTAGCTATGCCCTCACACTCTCCTCACTTTGGCCCCCTGCTTGGCTCCCTGATGACTGCTGGCTAGTGCTCCTCCAAGAGGCCCCTTCTGCCCTAGAGGCAGCTGAACCCCTTAACAAACTCACTCTTCCCCTCAGGGAGCCTGACCTTCAGCTGAGAAAGGGGGTCTGAAACAGTGACAGCCCTCCATTCTTTACTGGACCTGGAACAAAAGAGTATCAGGAACAAAAGCCCATCAAATCCTCATCCTGATAAGTGACACTGAAACATGACAAGGAACTGACTGTGAAGGATTTGTACGTTTAAAATGGAAATGATCTTTTATCTTTGGGCAATTATCTAACTACTGAATCTTAGTTTTCTTATCTGTGAAGTGAAAACCAGAACGGTGACATCTTACAAGATGGCTTTCGAGATCTATATGGCTACCAGTAAGAATCTAGAAGTAATTATCACTGGGGCGCCTGGGTGGCTCAGTGAGTTAAGCGGCCAACTTCGGCTCAGGTCATGATCTCATGGTTCGTGAGTTCAGGTCCCGTGTTGGGCTCTGTGCTGACAGCGCAGAGCCTAGAGCCTGCTTCAGAGTCTCTTTCTCTCTCTCTCTCTCTCTGCCCCTCCCCCTGCTCTTTCTCTCAAAAGTAAATAAACATTAAAAAAAAATTTAAGACATGAACAGACACTTCTCTAAAGAAGACATCCGGATGGCCAACAGGCACATGAAAAGATGCTCAACGTCGCTCCTCATCAGGGAAATACAAATCAAAACCACACTCAGATATCACCTCACGCCAGTCAGAGTGGCCAAAATGAACAAATCAGGAGACTATAGATGCTGGCGAGGATGTGGACAAATGGGAACCCTCTTGCACTGTTGGTGGGAATGCATATTGGTGCAGCCACTCTGGAAAACAGTGTGGAGTTTCCTCAGAAAATTAAAAATAGACCTACCCTATGACCCAGCAATAGCACTGCTAGGAATTTACCCAAGGGATACAGGAGTACTGATGCATAGGGGCACTTGTACCCCAACGTTTATAGCAGCACTCTCAACAATAGTCAAATTATGGAAAGAGCCTAAATGTCCATCAACTGATGAATGGATAAAGAAATTGTGGTTTATATACACAATGGAGTACTACAGGGCAATGAGAAAGAACGAAATATGGCCCTTTGTAGCAACGTGGATGGAACTGGAGAGTGTGATGCTAAGTGAAATAAGCCATACAGAGAAAGACAGATACCATATGTTTTCACTCTTATGTGAATCCTGAGAAACTTAACAGAAACCCATGGGGGAGGGGAAGGAAAAAAAAAGAAAAAAAGAGGTTAGAGTGGGAGAGAGCCAAAGGATAAGAGACTCTTAAAAACTGCGAACAAACTGAGGGTTGATGGGGGGTGGGAGGGAGGGGAGGGTGGGTGATGGGTATTGAGGAGGGCACCTTTTGGGATGAGCACTGGGTGTTGTATGGAAACCAATTTGACAATAAATTTCATATACTGGAAAAAAATAAAAAAATTAAAAAAAATTTAAGAAATTATCAATAAAATAAGTGTTAAGCTTCACAAAGTGACTAATCTGGAGGCACGATGTCCCCCAAGCTTGAGCTTCAGGATGGAGGACAGAAAGGGAAAAAGCATGGCTCTGACTTTTGTCCCCCACCCAACACACTCCCATTACGTAAGGACTCTTGGTGGGGTGGGGGTGGCGAGGATATATTGTGTGGGAAATGCCCCCAGCTGATCCCTAATCCCGCACTCAACCCTGCTTTACACAAAGGTGGGATATCTAAATGTGACTAACTTTTGGCAACTTTATGGAACAGACACTATTATTTGCAAGACTGCGAGTTTAAGCTACAGGACTGCCGAGAATCCTCTACAGCTCTCTGGAGGAAACACCAGTACTCCTATTTGAGAGACAACAAAACAGGCTCTGGAAGATTGCCAGGCACTGGAAAGCAAGTCCACAGAATCCTAAAGCCCACTTTCTTTGCCCCATGGTGACAACTTCTGTTATTGAACATGAGGAGTTGTAGAGGAGTAGAGTTCTTCCTCCAGAAGGACACGGAAGAAGAATGTAGAATTATATGAAATAAGAGCCTTGGTTCTGCCCTACGCTGATAGCAGATAAGCACGGAATTGGCTCATAGATCAAGAACCCAAAGAAGGAAAACCGCGAAAGGAGAAATTCCATGACTGTTCAGGTAAATTTACTTCTGATAAGGCGATGCATCAGGTTTCCCCAGTCCTATAAAACCTCTTCAGCTGCGAGGGCTCAGTAGGTTTACAAACCTGTGGTTGGCCCTGATCCTGGGCCAGATTTCTGAACCAGAAGATATTGGAAAAGCAGTAAAAATCCTTTGGTTGCAAAGTCACGAATGACCAAGCTATCTTCAATTAAAAAACAAGACTTTAATTGGAGGGTTGTTGTTTTTTTTTTAATTTTTAAAGTTTATTTATTCTTTTTGAGAGAGAGAGACAGAGACAGAGAGCGAGCAGGGGAGGGGCAGAGAAAGAGGGAGACACAGAATCTGAAGCAGGCTCCAGGCCCTGGGCTGTCAGCACAGAGCCCGACACGGGGCTTGAACCCACCAAGGAATGGTGAGATCATGACCTGAGCTGAAGTCGGTCACTCAATCAACCGAGCCACCTAGGCACCCTGGAGGGGTTATTTTTGATAAGAATGTTCCCAGTCAGTGGTTGAGATGATTGAATGAGAGCAACACCCGGGGGTTCCATTGCTCCCCTACAGTCTCCGTCAGCCACCCACCTACACTTCTGACACACAGGTGGCCTTTACACTCAGGGAATGTGCTGTGTAAACTAAGGTGTAAGTACTGCCTCCCACACCCTCGTCCCCAGCCCTACCATGGGATTCCCATTGTTAGGCTCCTCCAGTAGGGAAGGAGGCCCTCATGGCCAGCATGGGCCCTCGCCTGCAGTTTCTGCACATCTGCTCCATTCTCTCTGTTGGCTGGCCTCTGCTTATACCTGGTTCCCAACTTCCTGATTATATCAGTCATTTATTTGTTTGTTCACTAATTTATTTAACACCAAATAGCACTTATCAATATATAGAGCGATGTTTTAAAGGTACTACAGAAATCAACGTATTAAACCAAAAAAACTCTGAGGAGGCTGGGGTGCCTGGGTGGCTCAGTCCATTAAGCATGCGACTCTTGATTTTGGTTCCACTGAGTGTGGAGCCTGCTTGAGATTCTCTCTCTCTCTCTCTCTCTCTCTCTCTCTCTGCCCCTCTCTCCTGCTCATGTACTCTCTCTAAAGTAAAAAGAGAAAAAAGAAAAAAGAAACACTCTGAGGTAGAAACTATCATCCTTATGGGTCTTTTACAGATTAAAAAAAAATGAGGCATGGAGAAGTTAAACAACTTCCTTAAGATCACACAGCTTCTGCTTGGCTATAATGGGCTTCTGGCACCTCTCTACATCATGATATTTTAGTTCCAGATCCCAGTTTGAATTCCCAGCCAACATGCTTAATACTTGCCTTAATACATAACACTTATACTTACTTAATATTAATACGTAGCACATCGCCCTTATACTTATCATGACTAATAATTAAAACACGCACATTCAAGAGACAAAATGAACCCCATTAAACATGATGAAGTTAAGATAGCTAAGCTTTTGATTTTGCATCTTCTTCTAATACTGCAATACTATATTTTAATTTTACAATCAATCTCCAAAGTTGGGCTAAATCTCACAGTCACTGCTGGCCAGTTGGTGGCTGTGATACATTCTCATTTCTTGTGCATACCTATTAGAACTTGTAGTTTGGAAGACAGTCCTGGAGACAACAGTAGAACATTCCTAAGGAACGCTATCAAACCTCACCAATGCTCTTGCTGGCGCAGAGGGCCATACGATATGGAAAAAACATGGGCATTTATGGATGGAAAAAATAAAGGGGGAGAGTTCAACGTGGAAGGCAAAGAAGACTTAGAAACACCTGAATTTACTTCCCATATATTTTCTTGTTTATATGGCCTACAGCTAAGGAAGTCTCAAGGTGTATATTAACAAGTATAAAATAGAATTTTAGGTGGTAAAAAGCACTGCTAGAGTTTACTGGACACCTGCTTGCTTCCTTCCTTCCTTCCTTCCTTCCTTCCTTCTTTCCTTCCTTCCTTCCTTCCTTCCTTCCTTCCTCCCTTCCTCCCTTCCTCCCTCCCTTCCTCCCTTCCTCCCTTCCTTCCTTCCTTCTTTCCTTCCTTCCTTCCTTCCTTCCTTCCTTCCTTCCTTCCTTTCTTAGCTATATATAAAATAATAGTGCCTCTGACAACTGATGCTTTTCTAAGATATAATAAAACACAGAACGATAAACCATAACTAGCGGAAGGTGTCTCAGAGACTTAAGGGACTTCAGGATGCCAGCTCCTATATTTTGAGAGGGGAAAAGATCCTCTGAGGAAGCCCAGAAGTGCACGTACAAGTTCTCAAATCATATGAGTCAATATACGGAAAGCAGTATCTTTTGTAACTAAGAGTACCTAAAACTTTTTCCCAAAGTTCACCAAAGTATCTGGGCCCAGCAGCCGAAGTCCATGGACAACCTTCCTTTCCCATTCTCCTCTGGAAGACAGGGCTGACAACAGTCCTTCACCTGGTGCTGGTGCTGTAAGGATTAAATAAACCACCTAAAGAAAGCATACCACTCGGTACAGATTAAGCACTCAATAAATGTTAGCTACTCCCCCTGGCCATCAGTCAAGAAAAGACAGCTTTTCCAAAAACTAGAAGGTGCAGATGAAAAAATGCTGCTACCTGTTGTACTCAAGCACATGACTTAGGTTTCTTCCGTGATCACGTTCTCTATGTAACGACTGCTCACCCAGACACAAGCAATTCTTAAACAGACAGAGCCTTCCCTTATATCCAGAAACAAAAGCAGCCCCCGCTGCAGTTTTATTTCTGTTTCTATAATCACATCCAGATCTGAAAGGGTTCCTTCTTCGAACACAAGCCAACCCACATGGCAAACCTCTCCATGCACAGCCCCACCCTCCCAACCCCATACAGAAAGAAAAGTGCTCTTAAAGTCATCTGGAGAGACAATGTGCCAATATTTTTGCTTGCATTCCAAAATACAGCAAACTTCCTGTCCCTGGTGCAGCCTACCAAGTTCCTCGGAAAGGTCACTGTAATAGCACTGGAAGCAATTCACAGCCAGCCCCAGAGCACAACCCCATGTGGCTGAACACTGCTTCGACCAGTTCTCCAGGCAGGCGCAAACGGTAATTTCTTTCGGCAGAAGAGGTCCCTCTGAAGTGGCTCAAGCAGCTTTGCCAAATACTAAGTTACTGAACGGTCACCTGAAAATTATTATTATTATTATTATTATTATTATTGATCTATCATTCAAAAGTAAAAATCAGTATTGAAAATCTGTTGTTCTATTTCATACTAAGTAAACTATTCTACGATTTGTATGGTACCCATTACCCTTTATATCACAAGTATGACGGTATCAGACAACGCGAGAGCTTTCCATTTTTATATTCATTGCCATAATGTGTGAAAGAAAGCTATTTATTACAACATAATTTTTTAACAACTTGAAAAGCTAAGTACACCAAAATAATAAGTAAAGAATACAAACCAATTAACATGAATTCAGTGCAAAAATTCCATTTCAGCTTTTCATTCAATGTGTGATATTTCAAGGAAGCTGAAGCTCTTTGAAATATAAAGTCCATTTTAAGAGATACTGACACCCTGAAATTTAAAACATGTCCTTTATAAAAAGAGCAGTATCACTGAATGGCTGAACTAATAAGCAGTATCACAGAACTAAAAGGCATCTTGGTTTAATGAAAAATAAAAATAACAGCTGACTCTATAAAAAACTTTTGAGGCATATTATTTGAGGAGCAGAATAGACGGTGAAGTTTCCCAAGCTCAACTTGGGTATGGATGTAAATTTCCTGCACTTAGAGCATATGGGATGTGGCAGTTTCCAAGTCACCTGCATGTCTTAAGCTTTTGCCCTCCACTCAGTAGCTTTGTTCATTGTGCAGATAAGAGGCTGATGGGAAGAGAGATGCTTTCATTAAAAGATCCCAAACAAATGTTCTCAGAAAATGAAGATATTGTTCTAGAACAGAGACCAACTGTTCAGGTTAACAGAGCAAGAGTCTTCAGTACTATACTGTCTTGTATTTGCTACTGTAAAAGAGAACATGGGTATTCTTCAGCTCACAATAGCATTAGGCTTAAAAAAACTGAAATTAATCACTGAATGTCAGTAAGCTGACTCCCCCAAAGGATCAACGTAAGACACAAAAGAGTGGAAAATGGAGTTTTTCTGAAAACTTTTTATGTAATTTCAGGTGGACTGAAACGCCAGAAATATTTTAAAAATAAAAGAGCTGGAAAACATGGATAAGCCACCATTTAAAAGTAATCTATACAGGGGCGCCTGGGTGGCGCAGTCGGTTAAGCGTCCGACTTCAGCCAGGTCACGATCTCGCGGTCCGTGAGTTCGAGCCCCGCGTCAGGCTCTGGGCTGATGGCTCAGAGCCTGGAGCCTGTTTCCGATTCTGTGTCTCCCTCTCTCTCTGCCCCTCCCCCGTTCATGCTCTGTCTCTCTCTGTCCCAAAAATAAATAAAAACGTTGAAAAAAAAAAAAAATTAAAAAAAAAAAAAAGTAATCTATACAAAAATCAACACAATGTGGAAAAACCCTAATGTAAAACTATAAAACTCTTAGAAAAACACAAAGGAGTAAATCTCTGTGACCCTGGATTAAGCAATAGTTTTTTATATGTGACGCCAAAAGTGTAAATGACAAAATAAACAGATAAACTAGAAATCGTCAAAACTTAAAACTTCTGTGCTCCAAAGGACAGCATCAAGAAAGTGAAAAGATGACTCACATAATGCTAGAAAATATTTTCAAAACATATCTGAAGAGGGCGTGTATCCCCAATACACAAGGAACTTTCACAATTAAACCACAAAAAGACAAATATAACCCAAATAAAAAGGGGCAAGTAATTTCAATAAACAATTTCTCCAAAGAATATACACAAATGACCAAAAAAGATACTCAACATCATTAGTCGTGAGGGAAATGCAAAGCAAAACCACAATGAGGTATCACTTCACACTCTAGAATGGCTAAAATCAAAAAGACAGACAATAAGAATGTGCAGAAATTAGAACCTTCATACATTGTTGGTGGGGATGTAAAATAATACACACATTTTGGGAAAGAGTCTGGCAGTTGCTTAAATGATTAAATGCAGAGTTAGCACATGATCCAACAATTCCACTCCCAGGCATATATCCAAGAGAAAAGAACACATAAACACAAAAAATTGTACATGAATGTTCATTATCAGCAGTATCCATAAAAGCCAAAGGTGGAAACAACACAAATGTCTGTCAACGGATGAATGGACACATATAATGAGATGGACCCAAACAATGGATAATTATTCAGGCATGAACATGAATAGTACTGATGCACACTAAAACATGAATGAACCTTGAAGACATGATGCTGTGTGAAAGAAGCCAGTCACAAAAGGCCACATATTATATGATTCCATTTGTACCAAAAGTCTAAGACAGGCAAATCCATACAGACAGAAAGTAGAGGGGTAGTTCCCGGAGGCTAGGGAAAGGAAGGTGAGAAGTGACTGCTAATGGATACAAGGTTTCTTCCGGGTAGCAATAAAAGTGTTCTGGAATTAGATAGTGGCGATGGTTATATAATTCCATGAACATACTAAAAACCACTGAATTGTACACTTTAAAGGAGTGAGTTTTATGGTTTGTGAATTATTCCTCGATAAAGCTGTTAGTAAATTTTTTTACAAGTCATCTACGCTGTGCAAATAGCATAGGCCTCCGAGGTAAGGGCCTCAAATCCTGCTCCGTGTATGTCCCCAGGCTTGCTAAATGCCAGTGGCTCTTTCAGCCTTAGTTTCTATATGTGTCAACTGCTTGACCTGTGCTCTAGGATAGAAGGCCCTCCCCAGTTTCAACCAGGTGATCTCTGATCATGCCAGGTCTCAAAACACAGCAACAATCTCACTGCCTCGTTGGGAGTCACTAGAGATTTCTCATTCTATCCTAATTAAGGTACAGTCATCACACGAGGCATAATTGTCAAGAGAATTAATACTTCCAAAACCAAAAAAAAGATCAAAAAGGAAACAGTAAAATCAGCTGAACCAAGCCACCCCTGGAAAGCCCAACCACCCAATAGCTGCCAGCTGCCACCCCAGGTCTTTCCAACCTGCCCTGACAAATTAACCTAACACTGGCAAGGGAAAAATTCCCTATATCCTTTTACCTAGATGGACTTGTTCAAAAAAATCTATACTGAATGTATATGTTCATATGGAACAAACATCTAAAAGGGTATAACTTCTGAAGACTAACAGAAGGCCACATCCAGGTAAGAGGTGTTCAAGAGACAGAGAAACAGCCCTCTTCAGGAGGCTAATTCCTATGGCTTTCAAGACTCAGCAGGGGCAACAATTCCTCCTGGAAGCATATCCCCAACCTCCATTCCCAATTCCTCCCTTTATGCCATCCTGGAACATCTGTGCCCATGCACGGACACAAGCAACAGTGTGGAGGACATCTCCACCTGGAGGTCTCCCCAACAACTCAGGATCAGCACGTCCAATCCCTGACCTTATCATCTGGTCTTCTCCACTACCCACCCCAAGGCTGTTTTCTTACTTTTCATTTTGGAGAATGGCATCACCATCTATACAGACTAATGGACGCAGGTGGAAAAATCTATACACGTTAGTAAAAAGGATGCAGTAAAGAATTTTCTGAAAAGATATATAGCTTTCACTCAGGATCACACACACAAGGCCAAAAACCGTATTATAGATTTCCCTGAGCATCTTTCAGGAACCAAAGAGGATGCATTCAGAAGCAGCATACCTATTATTTATGTGTAAAATAATACATCAGAAATGCTTAATAGCAGTCTGCTCCTCAAATGGAGTTACAGTTAGTCCTGGAATAACACAGGGCTTGGGACACTGACTCCCGCACAGTCGAAAATCTGCGTACAACTTTTGACTCACCCAAAACTTAACTACCAATAGCCTACTACTGACCAAAAGGCTTACTGACAACATAAACAATCTATTAACATATATTATGTACGTTATATCTTGTTGTATTCTTACGAGTTACTAGAAAATCTTAAGGAAGAGAAAATATATTTGCAGTACTATATTGTATTTGTAAAAAATAAAATGAATAAAATAAAAAACCACATAAGTGGACCCGAGCAGTTCAAGCCTGTGTTGTTTAAGAGTTAATTGTATATATTCCCCTAGTACATCACTCACATCGCTATTTGAAAAACAAGGAAGAAAAGGAAAAAGAATGGTATCAATAAAAAGTTTTGTCCAAATGATTGCATATGGTAATGTTTAGAACTCATGAATCAATAATTTATTGCCTTTGAATATAAACCAGAAATTTCACGACAACAGATGACTAAGTCAAGCTGAATGGCTAAAGATACAGACTCCTAGTTAAAACTGTCCAAGTTCTGTGCACAAATACAATTTAGTCTGTTTTGTAGGATTCTAATGCACAATCATCTTACTATAGCATAACAAATGACATCCATCTCCTAAAAATGCCCTCCTCTGTGGTAAATCCCAAACATTTAATTAGCATATATAATAATTCCAGAATCAAATCATATTCTCATTTGTCTAACAAAAAATATATTAAGACCATAGCAGATGACAGAAATTACTCTCACAAATTATTTCAGTAGCAAAACCGTGTAGCCTGGGAAATGTACTGTTGAGGTAAAATGTATGGGGCTCATCGAAAGAACTGCTCTAAGGGGAGCCTGGGTGGCTCAGTCTGTTAAGCATCTGACTTCAGCTCAGGTCATGATCTCACAGTTCGTGGGTTCAGGCCCCAAGTCAGGGTCTGTGCTGACAGCTCAGAGCCTGAAGCCTGCTTCGGATTCTGTGACTCCCTTTCTCTGCCCCTCCCCGGCTCGTGCTGTCTCTGTCTCTCTCTCTCTCAAAAGTAAATAAACATTAAAAAAAAAAAAAAAAAAAAAAAAAAAAAGAACGGCTCTAAGTTTTAAATGATGCTTTGTCACAAGGGTACCACAGCCTTCAAATTAATTCAGTAATAGATGGGAATACTGAAACAATGATACACAGGGCTGTGCACGAAAAATTTCTAATGACATTAATACAATAATTCCTTTCAAAATACAGAATGACTACATAATGATCACTCAAAATTGTCACCCAAATATTCTCTCCTTTTCCCAGACTTTCCATTTCTCACTTTCTCAGCAACTTCCCCATGGAATGTATGTATAACATATACATATAACATATAACATATGTAACATATAACATATATATGTAACATATGTATATGTATATGTAACATATGTATATGTAACATATACATATAACATATGTAAAATAAAATCAATCACCTTTATTTTAGAGTTCACTGTCACCTACTATAAACAGAGGTTTTATTTTTATAAACCAAAAGAACCATGCTCTTCATTTTCACTTAATTTCATATTATCATCACACATCACAACAAGGCCAGGAGGGGGGTATTATCTCTCTTCACCTAGAAACTGGTTTTCCATATAACATACTGTCCAAACAAGACACTTCTAAGAGTGAAGAGGGCACTATTAAGAGTTATGGTGCGGCAGGAGGTACAAACTGGGACTATCCTAGGCAAACCAGGATCGTTCATATAAGGAAACAGAATCAGAAATGTTCTTTAATTTCCCAAATTTACACACAGGGTCAACAGGGGTTGAAACCCATGTCTGAGTGGGGTCCAAAAGAATAACAATTTCCAAAACAAAGCAAAAAATCAGCAGGAAGTCAACTAACCTAGTACCAGTGCTTCTGTTTCACATATTGCTATAATCGTGAGCTCTTCAACATGACTTATGCAGGCTTCTTGAGTTGATTATTATTGCTTCCACTAACACTTGCTCAGATCCCCTTGCAATTCCTATAATTATGCTAAGTAAGTTCATGTGGGAGTTAAATTTTCAAGACACCAGGGGGATGAAACATTACAAAGTGCAGAATGAAAACAGAAAAACCTAGCCCTGGTGAGTGTTACCGAGCACAATCTTCCAACAGTTAACAGGGTAGCAATATCTTATTAAGGGATGTTTACTGTATACATCATCTCAGGAGGCTCAACTACCACAAGATATCAATGGCTCTAATTGTACTGTATACACAGACAGCACGGAGTCCAGGCAACTTTGCTGCTTTTACAAGTATATAGGCTGTTCCAACCACAAGCATAAACCAACAACACTCAAAAGGGCTTCACACAGATTAACTGTCAACCTAGAGTTCACATTCAGTAGGAGGCTGTGGGTGGGTTTCTGATCATTCATTTACATTTGCAATACAAATTATCCCTCCACATTTTAAGCCAAAGAATCCTTGAATATGCATTACCAAATTTAAGAGATTTTTTTTTCCTGGTTGGAATTTAGTATGTATAACTCTAATAAGAAATCAGTTAATTTAGCTGTATCAAAACACTCAACTAAATTCTCTATTTTCAAATTTTAGTTTTGCATATTTAAAAGCTTGTTAAATAAAACTGTTCATCGGGGCACCTGGGTGGCTCAGTCGGTTTAGCGTCTGACTTCAGCTCAGGTCATGATCTCACAGTTCGTGAGTTCAAGCCCCGCGTCGGGCTCTGTGCTGACAGCTCAGAGCCTGGAGCCTGCTTCAGATTCTGTGCCTCCTCTCTCTCTGCCCCTCCCCTGCTCATGCTCTATCTCTCAAAAATAAACATTAGGGGCACTTGGGTGGCTCAGCTGGTTAAGCTCTGACTTCGGCTCAGGTCATGATCTCAGTTTGTGAGTTCAAGCCCCACACTGGGCTCTGTGGTGACAGCTCAGAGCCTGGAGCCTGCTTTGGATTCTGTGTCTCCCTCTCTCTCTGCCCGTCCCTAGCTCATGCTCTGTCTCTCTGTCTCTCAAAAGTAAATGAACATTAAATAAATAAATAAATAAATAAATAAATAAACAAACATCAAAAAAAATTTAAAAAACGTTCATCATATAAATTTCTAAGTCATTAAGTCCTACTGATATTATGATATATACTTCTCTCTATATTACAAAAACTTTTCCTTGTCTTCATAGAAAAGTAACCTTTTTAAGAGGAAATATACATTAAAGCAACTTTTTCTTCTTTATCATATATCAATGTAGTGATGAAGTCTAGATAACTCTATTTGTTTTTCAGGAATCAATGAACACTTTAATAACCACTTCTCAGGATTGGTAAAAAATGCAGTTCTCTTCTTAAATCTTCCAAATCTACTGGACTAGTTGTAAAAAAAAAAAAATGATATACTGCTAGCACTAAAAGATAAAGTACTAAATTAAAAAATTTTTAAGGGCAGGGGACTTACACTTGTTTGTGCCTCCCATTTGCTTTACACATCACAGGCACATTCCCAAGGCTGTTATTTTTATTTCTATATGCGGTTCTTAGTGACATTAATGAAAAGAGGTACTGTGGATAATCCAGGAAACCATATGGTTTAGTATTTATGTTGCTGAAATTCATCATGTGTAATTACTAAGGTGGTTTTGCTTTTGATTCTATGCTGTGTAGTGTTATACTAAATAATTTCGTTTGTACTGATAAGTATACTCAGAGAGAGCACTAGAGAACCTGGCCTGAGATGGAAATTATGACACTTCACAAACAGCTAAGGATACAACCAATAATATAGGATTGTATATTGGACTGCTTGGGGATTTCTCTTGTCCCATTTTCAAAGAGATATCATACATTAAGCCCACTGTTAAATGAATGTACAGGACACTGATCTATGCCCACATTAGCTTCCCCAAATCTATAGACATCTCTTTTATTTACGTAAATAAACAATACTAATCTCAAAGAAAACAGAGGAAGAGTAGATGGCTTAGGACAAGGGTTGCCAACTTTCTTCTGTCAAGTGCCAGGGAGTAACAATTTTAGGCTCTGTGAGCCATACAACCTGTGTCCTAACTACTCAACTCTACTGTGTAAGTGCAGAAACAACCAGAGACAATATATGATATATGATAACAAGGGCATGGCTGTCTTCTAATAACACTTCATGTACTTAAACAGGCAGCAGGCCAGATGTGGCCCAAGGCTTAGGTAAACTCATTGCTGTTTGGTCGGTGAAGGGAAGGGTGTATGAGGGGGGGGGCTCAGGCAGAGCAAAATCAGACTTGTGTGCATAATGCAGATAGGTTTCCATTTTTGAGAAGCCTTCTCTACTACTTCTCACTCCAGGGCACTTCCCCGCCCCCGAGCCGGATAAAATCCCATCCTGAAAGCTGTCTAGTAAACTGAACATTTTAAGATAAAATAATACTTTGTTGGGTTGTGCCTGTCCCTTCCTAATGGCATCAGTGGCTGTACTGTGCTTGCCTATTTGCCCCACCGGAAGGGGGCAACCGCATACTATGCAGTGACTGAACACACTGGCTCAGGGTTCTGAGTCCCCGCTTTGGGAAAGAGGAGGGGCGGGCAATAAACCCTCTACAATCGTACGAAAAACTTCGTGTTTATACACATGTGTATTTGCAGTTTTCTTCGGATATCCAAAAAGTTAAGCAAGCATCACCACTAAAGTTGTTCCAGTCAATACACAATGTGAAAATGCTGTCCCGTCGAGATGGCACTGGGGGAGAAGGAGGTCGCCTGCTGGTGTTGGAGCCTGAGTATGACCACACGCCCTGATCATGTCTCTTGTGTTCTTGTCATTTCTGAGGGCACCAGCCTATCTTGGTTTCCACAGCATTTGCTTCGATTCCACAGCATCTGCTGTTTCGCTTCGTAATTGTACAATATACTACTCTTCAGTTTGAGGATATTGACTGGACTACAAGTGTGGGCTTTGTGACTGATGTACATCAGAAGCAGAGCCTCTCTGGGAGGAAGGCTGGAGTTTTGCCAAGTCTCACACCAAGGTAAGTGAAGCATATTACTATACATGAGTTTATAGAAATCCCACATATATGCACATATGACTGAAGGCAATTAAGGAACACACATTTTACATGTTCCATTCCACCCCAAGTCTGTCTTTTTTTTTTTTTTATTTTTTAATGTTTGTTTATTTTTGAGAGTGGGGGAAGGAGGGGCAGAGAGAGAGAGGGAGAGACAGAATCTGAAGCAGGCTCCAGGCTCTGAGCTGCCAGCATAGAGCCCAACGCGGGTCTCAAACCCACGAACTGAGAGATCATGACCTGAACTGAAGTCAGACACAACTGTCTGAGCCACCCAGGCGCCTGCCACTCCCAAGTATTTCTCATTGGGGAGGATGGGAGAGGAAGATGACAAACATTTAAAGTAGAAAACCTACCTCTGGAATTCCTAGTGTCCAGTTTAGTTCTCCTCTTCTATTAACAGTTCTGTGGGGCCCCTGTGGCTCTCTTTACTTCAATTAATGTGATCAGGCCTATCCTTGGCACCTTGCCTATTAGTGATTCTTTATTTATTTTTGTAATGTTTTTATTTATTTTTGAGAAAGAAAGAACATGCACATGTGCGAGCAGGCATGGGCAGACAAGAGGCGGGGACAGAGAATTCTAAGCGGGTTCTATGCTGACAGCAAAGAGTCCAAAATGGGGCTTGAACTCACAAACCGCGAGATCACAACCTGAGCCGAGGTCGGACGCTTAACTGACTGAGCCACCCACGTGCCCCAGTGGTTCAATTTTAATAAAGATGACTGACAAAAGGGTTTCTCATTCTGTAATGTGCAATGTGAGTGGGAAAAGACTCCTCCTGTTGGTCTGAGAATAGGGACAGGCAGGCTAGAGGAACCGTTAAAAGTTAGAACTGGCTGCTGGCTTCACTTTCCAGCTTGAGCTAATTATTCCCATTCTCTCAGCCTCTGTTCCCTGTAGGGAACTTATGCCAGAGTATTTGCAAAAATTAAATGAGATAATGTATATAATGTGTTGTACAATAACTAGCACCATCATTAGTCCTCAATAAATGCTAATTATAATCATCATCCAGGAGTAAACACCAATCAATGGCTTTGCTTATTTGGGGAATACAGAAGTTACCTTTTTTAAAAAATTTTTTAAAAACATTTATTTATTTTTGAGAGGCAGAGAGAGACAGAGCAAGAGCAGGGGAGGGGCAGAGAGAGAGGGAGACACAGAATCCGAAGCAGGCTCCAAGCTGTCAGCACAGAGCCTGATTGCGGGGCTCGAACTCACAAACCGTGAGATCATGACCCGAGCCAAAGTCAGACGCTTAACCGACTGAGCCACCCAAGGGCCCCCAGAACAGTTACTTTTAATAGTTTTATGGGTCTGGGTCAAGAAGGTGAAAGCTATAGCTTCCTTTTCTTTTAATCCTTCATTGTTTAATGCTATCAAAAAGTAGGAAGCTCTATGAATACTTGTTCACCTCAAGTGTAAAAACCAGAATTACCACTTTACCATCACTACTATTGTAATTCTGCAAAATTTCCTTCAAAGAGATAATGGCGATATGCATTAAACCAAGTTTGATTTTTCATTTTCCTGAGAGGTACATAATTTTGAAAGGAGGGAAGTTTATTTTGGGTAATCACATACGTCTACAGGAAAAGTTTAAAGACGGAGCGATTCAGGTGTAGACCCCTGTGGAGGCCGGGCAGGGAAAAGCACAGGAACCTTTTAAGAGAATGGAGAACAGAAAAAAGCATGTCTCTAGACACACTGGCCAATAGGGAAAAGTGCTATTTAACTACCTCCTTTGCCAGTAACTGGAACTATAAAAAGAGTATCATTACAGCAAAGTTAAGCCCGCATCTTTCAGTCTGAGGCACCACAACCAGTTAGAAATTTTATAAGGATTCTAATTTTCTGAGTACTCAGCGATCTTAGTATCAATCAACTTGTAACTGGTCTTCAGATCAAACTACAATAGCTATCCTTTGCAATACTTTTTCCTCCCTGCTGGGTCAGGAAATTGGCTGAAATCCTACTGCAAAATCTAAAGGCACCTTTTAAATTACTAAGTGCAAGTCAGCGATTTTGAAGTCTGAAAACGCTAAATTCTGTTTAAGTGATTAATTCAACTCCTATGCCAACAGTTACTTAAAATTATTTAAAAGTTGTAACAAACTGCTATAAAAAAATACCGCTTAGGGTTGCAATATTCATAACCACAAGCTTATTAACCTTGATCTTTACCATCATCGGCTCAGCTTCCATTCCTTCCTGATCAATGTCATTCACTCCTGTGGCTTGTTCTATGACCTTTACGTTGAAATATTCCACTACTACTTCTCTAGCCCTGAACTCCGTCAAGATGCAAGCCCAGATTTCCAATTCCTTCTGAACGGAATCTCCCTGAAATACAGACCTCAAGTTTAACATTCCCACAAATTAGCATGCTGACTTTCCACACCTCCTACCACAATGATTACTGGAGTCACATTTCCGGTATAGGGACAGACTACACATCTCTACCCTCTCGAAAGTTAGGTGTGGCCATGAGACTTGCCACTAACAATGGAATGTGAGAGGGACATGAGGTACGTCACTTCTGGGCAGAAGCTTTAAGAGGTCAACACACGAGCTGCCATGTTCTCTCTCCTGTCTCAACAGGTATAGAAACACAAACAAGAGTTTCTAGGCTGGGTCCTCCAGTGAGGATGAGGACACAGAGCAGAGCCCCACCCCCAACCTGTCATAAATGTATAACACATGGAAGAAATAAGCCTTTGCATTTTAAACTACTGCCCTCGCAGCGTTGTTACCTCAGCCTAACCTGGCCCACCAGGACTAGTGCACCCACCTGCAACCTGCTGTTCTGATCTCTGATGAGAGCATCAGCAGCCAAGCCAGTAAACTCAGGACTACTGAACGCTTCCCTCGTCCTCATATCCCATATGCAAACATAACTCCTGGAAATCTTACCTTTGAAATATTTCCAACTCACCCCTTCCTCTTTATTCCCACTTAACTAGTTTTGGCTAGAGGCCATCTTTCTGCTTGATTATAACCCTATAGCTTCCAAATATTGTCATTCTACGATTCTAAACTTCTCCTGTTCTAAATGGTCTTCCAAAATGACACAACGATCCTTCTGGAAATGAAATATGATGGGGCACTTCCCATATTTAAAGCCCTTCGACATTTTCCCACTGTTACTATTAACAAGCACTTGAGGAACACTTTTGTAAACAGGCACTGTGCTTGGTACTCTGGGAACAAAGATGAGTCACTTGCCTAACACTGATCTTCCAATCGAGATATGGTGACAGAGCTGGTTGTAGAATGTGTTGCTCAATACTACCATTTAGTAAAATTGGGGCAACTCTGCATGGAGCACATCTACTGGCACCATTTTTCCAACAGCATATGCTCACTTCATGTCTCTGTGTCACATTTTTGTAATTTTCACAATATTTCAAACGTTTTCATTACTATATTTATTATGGTGATCAGTGATTATGACTCACTGAAAGCTCAGGTGATGGTCAGCGTTTTTTAGCAATAAAGCACTTAAAAAATATTTATTTTTGAGAGAGAAAGAGAGGCAGAGCACGAGCAGGGAAGGGGCAGAGAGAGGAGACACAGAAACTGAAGCAGGCTCTAGGCCGTGAGCAGTCAGCACAGAGCCCGAGGCGAGGCTCGAACTCACGAACCAGGAGATGATGACCTGAGCCGACGTCGGACGCTTAACCGACTGAGCCACCCAGGTGCCCCAATAAAGCACTTTTTGATTAAGGTATGCACATTGTTTGTTTAGACATGATGCTATTGTACACTGAACAGACTATAGCACAGTATAAATAGAACTTTTATACACACTGGGAAACCAGAATATTCATCTGACTTCATTTATGGCGATATTCTCTTTATTGCAGTGGTCTGGAACCAAACCTGCAGTATCTCCAAGCTATGCCTGTATTCTGTCCTAACACCCTCTGCTATCTGTGTCCTGGAAGCGGGGCAAAAGGCTAAGAGCCACCAGTTTAGCCACAAGATAAAGGTCAAACTTCAACATGTTACAGCTCTTCAAAATCTGCTTCCAACTTGCCTTTGGGGCCTCATCTCCTATCACCCTCCATCAGCGGCCCCTGCTCAGGACGTTCCTAACCTCTGTTAGAAAGAACATTCCCCCTCTTCCGAACCCACCAAAACTCTACTCGTTCTTCAGGGACTAATTCGCTGGTCAATTAACATTTTCTGTGAAACTTTCCTCAAGAGCTCTTGGCACTATTAAGCTGACCTTTAGAATGAAGCATTTCTATGCTTATTACGTGTTAATAGTTGTCTAAGAATAGACAATCTGCTAAGTCGAAGAACTGTCAATAAATATGCTCTCAGCAGGCCTCTGAAGTATCAGAACTACATTTATTCACCTTTGTGTTCCCACCACTTAGTACTATGCTCATAAGACAACAAGCATGGGGTCCATAGCTATTAAATGAACACCATTATGAAAACCACATTCCATAATCCCACCTTATGCATCAGCCTATTGATGAGTCCTAGGGTAAACTCTATTATTTTGAAAATCTAGAAAAGAAGATTATATATTTATAACTTCTAATTTTAAAAGATGTCATTTTTAAAAATTACAGGCTAGCAAAACTTGTGTGTGTGTTCATATGTGTGTCCTTCCACGTACGTGTGTATTTATATACATGTAGTAGTTTCCTATGGCTGCCATAACAAATTCCCACAAACCGAGTGGCTTAAAACAACAGAAATTTATACTCTCACAGTTCTGGAAGCCTGAAATCCAAAATCAAGCTGTAGGCAGGGCTGCACTTCCTTGAAGGGCCCTCGGGGAGATTCTGTTCCCTGCCTCTTCCAGCTTCTTGTGAGCTCAGGCAAACCTTAGTTTGTGGCTGTTATCACTCCAGTCTCTGCCTTTCTCCTCTTGGAAAGACACTTGTCATTGGATTTAGAGCCCATTCAGGCAATCCAGGATGATCTCATCTTAACACTCTAATCTTAATTACATCTGCAAAGACTCCTTTTCCAACTAAGGCAATGAGTAAGTTACAGCTATTTAGACACAGACACATCTTTTTGGAAAGCCACCATTCAACCCACTACACTGTGGATATCTGTGTGTGTATGTCTGTGTATTAAAGATTGTGCCAAAGAATGGTCCTTAAATCAGGCTCTACTGAACACTTACATGTTGCCAAGGTGACCATTTGGAAACTGCTGGGTGCTGGGAACACAATGATAAACATGAAAGACAGTGCTTGCCCTCATGGAGGATGGTGGGAGATATATAAATCAAGTTATTCTTTAAAGTTGAAAAATGTACTATGAAGGAAAATTATATAGTTGTATAGAACAGAGAGCTTTGCCTTATCTGTTATTAAATGTAACCCTGATATTTTCTCATTAGAGATGGATGACAGCTCAGAGAACGTTCTTTGATTTTCAGTTTAGATTATGTCCCACATTGTATTGGAACATCCACTAAAAAGTCCTTGTTTCACATGTGTGCTTTGCCCTTTAATTCCTCTGACTCAAATATACTGCATGGAACTACCATAGTTCACGTAATTTAGGATGCC
This sequence comes from Panthera uncia, assembly GCF_023721935.1. Lineage (NCBI taxonomy): Eukaryota > Metazoa > Chordata > Mammalia > Carnivora > Felidae > Panthera > Panthera uncia. The sequence goes on along the minus strand of NW_026057586.1, from coordinate 39,725,673 downwards.
ATGACTCGTAATACAGTCATTACTTCACAAGAATCAAGAAAGAATAAACATGGCTGATTAAACTACGACATGCCATTAATTACAAGATGCATCCCAATTTCAGGGCTATTAAAATGCACACTTCAGAATTAGTGAAATATGTCCATTTCCATTTTCAAATACATCCACCCAACACATCAGGACAAATTAAACAGCTTTTGATTAAGTAGTTATCACCAAATCTCAGTGTTCTTCCAGCCAAATTTTAATGCTGAGTTGGCTTCACCCAGACTCAGAATATTTTTCACCTTCTTTCCACGAGGTTAATGTATGTAAATATAATTCAAGAAGTTCTAAAATAAGACATATCCTCATATACTGAGTCTCTTCTAAGCTGGAGATAACTTGAGAAGTCAGAGACTGGGGAAGAACTCTAAAATCCTTGAGCTGAAGCAGGATGGAATGGCTGCTGGAATTATTCTTCCCTTGCCCAGAACTTGCTAAAAGGTTGGAAGGTGAAGGACATAGGGCATGCACCTGTGTGTGTAGTAGGGCAGGGCTTGCAAATACTTTAGAAATAAACTGGAGTATCCCAAACGCCCTGTGCCAGATGCTGCTAGACCGTGTGAAATGTGCAATGGGAAGAGAAGCCAGGACAGCCTTCTATCTGATGGCTTAGAACGACATACCTAAAAAAGAGAAGTGATAAAACTTCTACACATACCCAGCTCCAACCTAATAAAGTTCCTCAAGGAGTTCACGACTGCGATTTTGTTATAGTTTTACTCAGAGATCATGCAGAAGAAAAGGCTTCACAGAATAATCTGTTGAGTTCTTTTCTCACACGACTTATTTTTCCTTTATTATGCAGTCTGGGTTTTGACATTGAGATACACAGGTTCCATGTTGCCCTGTTTTCCCGAAAAAGATTTAATGTTAATCCTTGCATGTGAAATTAAGAGGAATTGGGAAGGCAATGCCATCAAAGATTTTGTGGGAGGTAAGGACGTTGTAGAGAAATTTAAGTCTTTAAATTTTTTTTTAATGTTTTATTTATTTTTGAGAGAGAGAGAGACAGAATGCAAGCAGGGGAGGGGCAGAGAGAGGGAGTCACAGAATCCAAAGCAGGCTCCAGGCTCTGAGCTGCCAGCACAGAGCCCAACGTGAGGCTCGAACTCACGAACTGTGAGATGATGACCTGAGCCAAAATCAGATGCTTAACCGACTGAGCCACCCAGGCACCCCACTTTGTCTTTAAAAATAAACAGACACAGGTCATTATGAAATTCTTAAGCAACACACACACATGTACATTAAGAATGGTGTGTGAAAGGGGCACGTGGCTGGCTGAGTTGGTGGAGTGTGCAAATCTTGATCTTGGAGTTGTGGGTTCAAGCCCCATGCTGGATATAGATATAATTAAAAATAAAATCTTAAAAATTAAAAAAAAAAAGAATGGTGAAAAGTGTGCCCTTCATCCAAAAAATAATGGAAGAAATATACTTTCAATTAACTAGTCTAAAGTTGAGCGCAATTTGCAAATGCTTCTTGAATTCTGAAAGGCACATTCTCTGCCTCTCTCTCTCTCTCTCTCTCTCTCTCTCTCTCTCTCTCACACACACACACACACACACACACACACACACACGAACAGCAGCTTAGTAAAGTATCATTTTAAAACAAATTCTTCCCTGGAGAAAACTTATTGCCAAAGCATCTGGACTATATTCCAGAAGGCATTTAACAAGTTACTATCATTTCCCAGACTCACCAGAGTAGTGCTGGCTTTAAAATGAATTAAAATTTTCTTTAGAAAAACAAATTTCAGGCCTCCCACAGCCTTTGGAAAAGAAGAGTAAGTCAAGATTGGGGTGGCCCTAGCCACAACTTCTCTTCTTTAAAAAATAAAGGATTGTTTTCAGATTTCATCAACTGTAAGTATTCTTAGATCACAGCCCAATGCATTCCCTGAAAGACAGGTGCGGTTGAAATGGATTTTTCTACTTTTAAAGAGCAAAATGAATTTGACAAAGATAGTTCAATTCAGTAGTTAAGCATACTTTTGAGTAAATGGGTTGGCACAACAACAGGCTAGAAGAAAAATAAAAATCTTACATCATATGCAAAAATTAATTCCAGACAGATTGAAGACTTAACTAAAAAATTTTTAAATCTTCCTAGAATATCTAAGAAACTACATATACAATCTCGAGGTCAGAAAGATCTTTCTTAGCCAAGAATGAAAACACAAGAAAGAGACTTGTCTGTGCATATAAAAATTAAAAACTCTGAATGGATAAATAGAATATAAACAAAGTCAATAGATAAATGTAAGTAAGGAAAACTTACATAATATATGTTATATATATATATATATATATATATATATATATATATATATATGGAAACATATATAAGGAAAACTTACATAATATACAAACAGCATCTAGAAATTGGCAAGAATGAGTCAACAAAAACCAGCAAAAAAGTATGATTTCAATTTGCAGAAGAGCATTCTAAGCGGTAATCATATAAAAAGGGCACAAAATCACTAACAGGGAAATGTAAAATGACATAGCAACAAGACCTCATTTTGTATCTGTTAGGTTTGCAAATATTTTTTAAAAACTTTATAATAGCTAATGTTGACACGGATTTGGAGAAATGGTATTCTTACCCATCAACGATGGAAACGAGAATTGTTACGGACTTTTTGGATAGCAATTTGGCAACATCTATTATATCATTTCTAGTTCTGTGAATTGTGATACTGGGATGAAAGACCCCCTTTCCCTCATATATATATTTTTAATGTTTATTTATTCTAAAAGAGAAAGAGAGAGAGAGAGGCAGAGAGAGGAGAGAATCCCAAGCAGGCTCCATGCTGTCAGCATAGAGCCCAGTGAGGGGCTGGATCTCACAACTGTGAGATCACGACCTGTGATGAAATCAAGAGTTGGGCACTGAACCAACTGAGCCACCCAGGTGCCCCCCCCCATATGTTTTCTATAAAGAGTTAATTTTGATCTTTGCATGTGAGGTTAAGAGAATCAGTAAGATAGTGGTATCAAAGATATTTTGGGGAAGAAATAAAAGATAGAAATCATGGACTTCTATAGAAACAATGAGCAAATTAATGACTTATACATATGGGGGTTTAGTGAAATTCAGAGGCCAATAATTAGAAACAAATTGAACACGAATCAATAGGAGTATTTCCACACTGTAGAATATTGTGCAGCTGTGAAAAAGGAATGAATTTGTTTTACATCCCATGATTCAGAAAAATTCTCATGAGTGATATAAGCAAAAGGCCAAAAGACATGTATAATGTAATCCCATTTTTATACAGCAATGATAGATTTCTGTTTCAGTATGTGCCTTTGTATGTGTATATAATGTTGATGTGGGATTATGTGAGTACGGAGAAAATAGAAAGGATATGTACTGTATTATGTGAGTAGGCAGGGTTGGATTGGAGGAACAGGGGTTGAAGTGAAGGGAGAAGGCAAAAAAAACAAACAAACCTAAAATGTGCGCTTACGTAAAATTGTAATGTGTGTCTATGTGTGAACAGAGGATACATGAAAAGGACAGTCACCAAATGCTGATGGTGGTTATCTCAGGGTGGAGGGACCTCAAATTATCTTTAGTTTTTAAATATTTTTATGTATTCAAATTCTTTTTAATGAATGTATTAAGTTCAAAATCAAGGGCAATAAAGTTTTGTTTCACTGTGACAATTTAAAAACTAGATAGGTTAGACCTAGTTCATATATTTCCCTCCTCTTCTCCCTGGGCTCTACTCATTAGCATAAAACTCTTATAGTATCTACTGCACAGTATTCAACTGTGTACAGTCTACTCATTGATCTCTTCCCAACTGAGTCAAGAAAAAGAGAGAGAGAGAGAGAGAGAGAGAGAGAGAGAGAGAGAGAAGACTGTGGGGAGGGGTGAGAACAATTCAAAAACTACCTGATTTACTGTAAAGTTAATTTGAGGCTTCTTCTTTGACAGTAGAAAAGAATCTCAAAGTCATCTCATACTTCACTTTTAGCAACCGTCACCTCAACCCACTGATAGAACTATTCAGAGAGTTCCCTGTGCCTAGTTAGTAAAGGGATATATGTATATTATTCCCCATCAATCACTGCGTATACACAGAGAATTAAACTGGACTTTCCCTCTTATCTGTGGTTCCCTTCTTTTTTTAAAACAATATTTTAAATTAAATCCAAATTAGTTAACATATAGTGTAATAATGATTTATGAATACAATTTAGTGATTCATCACTTACATATAACACCCAGTGCTCATTCCAACAACTGCCCTCCTTAATGCCCATTACCCATTTAGCCCATCCCCCCACCCAATACCCCTCCAGAGCCCTCAATTTGTTCTTTGTATTCAAGAGTCTCTTATGGTTTGTCTCCCTCCCTGTTTTTATCTTATTTTTGTTTCCCTTCCCCTATGTTCATTGGTTGTGTTTCTCAAATTCCACATATGCATGAGATCATATGGTATGTGTCTTTCTCTGACTTATTTCACTTAGCATAATACTCTAGTTCCATCCACATTTTGCAAATGGCAAGATTTCATTCTTTTTTATTGCTCAGTAATACTTCAGTGTGAGTGTGTGTGTGTGTGTGTGTGTGTGTGTGGTTCCCTTCCTCTTAGACATTATAATGAAGTTGACATTTACACAGATGTTCAACAGAAGAAATGAAATGACATCCAAGCCATCATGTTTGCTTCTCTCCCTATCTGGAAGTTGTCTGTGAATTTCTAGTATTTATTCTCTCACATCAGCACTTGGGTTCTAAGCTTCAAAAGGCTCTCAAACTGCCCAAATGTAGCACTTCAGGGCTCATTATGGATTACCTGTAAAAAGAATGAAATATTTTTATAAACTTGTCAACTTATTCTTAACCCTGAAAACCAAATAGTGACGAACCTTATTTGTCAGCTCAATTTCATGCAAAGCACAGGAATTTTCAACAATGAAGTAGCTGTGGGAACCTTTTCATGACTTGAATTCAAACACAGTTGTGAATACACAGCATGGATTTACCAAGACTTTCACGAGATTATTTTATTTTATGCAATGGGAGAGGATTCCTTCTTTCAGAGGACTGGCCACAAGGCAACAATGAACATAACACTTAAAACCAATATCCAGGTTGATAAATAAAAGCAATCATAATTATCCAATTTCAGGAATAGAGGGAATACCTCTTTATGAACATCAACTGAGGGAAAATAGAAGGAAAGTTTTAAAAAGTGATTAAACCCCACATGAAACCTGCAGAAAACCAAGGGAAAAAATACTAGCATTTTATTTTTTATTACAGCTTTGAAAAACTCTACCAAAAAATGGAACAAAGAACTCATAAAACTCACAAAAGAAATATGATAAAATTATTGATGCTATTCTAATAGTAATCAAAGAAATACAAATTAGAAAAAGTGCCAATTCTTAAATGATCTAAATTGGCAAAGACTAAGAAATAACTACGATTTCAGTGATGCACAAAATGATTGGCTTAGTCACTACTAATGTACAAACTTTCCTAGATACAATTTAGCAACACATATCAACAATCTAAAAATAATAAATTCTGAATAATAATCCCACTTCCAGGAACCCCAAATAACTAAATGTTAAAAACTGACCAATTCAGTTACAAAGATATCCTCAAAAATATGAGACTCAAAACAACCAAATGTTTAACAACTAAAAAATGGTCAAGTAAATAGTGGTTTATTGGTAATAATAGATTCCCACCCACAATTTTATTTTCAAAGAATATTAATAATGAAGGAAAATGCTCATGATCTCATGTAAAATCAAAAACATAGTTTTCTCTCTCTCTTTCTCTCTCTCAAATATAAATAAACATCAAAAAAATTTTAAAAAGGGGGGGTGGCGCCTGGGTGGCTCAGTCAGTTAGGTGTCCAACTTCGGCTAAAGTCATGATCTCTCGGTTTGTGGGTTCGAGTCCCATGTCGGACTCTGTGCTGACAGCTCAGAGCCTGAAGCCTGTTTCAGATTGTGTCTCCCTCTCTCTCTGCCCCTCCCCCGCTCACACTGTCTCTCTCTCTCTCAAATATAAATAAACATTAAAAAATTTAAAAAGAAAGTTTTTTATATGGCTTGGTCCCACTTTTAGATACAGTCTCCATTTACATGCCATGCCTGCAAAATAGGAAAAGGTTAATAATGGTTATATAACAAGTTATATAACTTCTGGAATTAAAGCTGATACTCATTTTTGTCATTTTTTTGGTCTATGTTTTCCAAATTCTCAATAATAATGATATCTGCAGAAAACCAGTAAATATCTTTTTAAAACACAACTACCAAGCCTCTCTGTCAAAAAAAAATAAAGCAGGGGGGAAAAGCACCTTTAAACAACTGGACAATTATTCCCATCGTGTGTATCAGATCAGAAAGAAAATCTGAAAAGTATGCATGCCAAAAAAGAAAGTGAGAAGTGTCTTATAATAATAATTTCCCACAAATACATAACTTTTCATGGCTTACTTATAAAGTACTTTCACATATAATAGAGGGCCTTTAAATAGAACTGCTTTAAGGTTTTAGCTCATGCTCAAGGATGAAAAGAGAAAAGTTGGAGCAAGAGGTTCATACTATTTAAGCTAAAGAAAAACCTGAACAAGAAGGTGTCAAGAAATTAGGGCTGAACGCACGGTTAAGTTTTGTGAAGGAAAAAAAAAAAGTGAAGAAAAAGCATCAAAGCACAAATCTGAGTGGCAGAGACTGCTAAACAGCTTCTGCCATCCAATGCTCCGCTCTCCTGTAGTAAGAACCCACGGGTACTGTGCCCAGTTCCTTACTTTCCCGTCTACAGAAGAGTGTGTAAGTCCTCACCAATGAGATGGAAAGTGAAGTGCTGTGTTAGGAGTTGTGGTAAGGCAATTAAACTTCACCTAAGGTCATGATCTTCTGGTCTGAATTCAAGCCCTTTTACCTTTCCTGCTGTATAAGATGCAGGCATGATAGCTAGAGCTCCAGCAGCCATTAAGTGCCATGAAGTGAAAACCACCTCCGAAGGATGACAGAGCACAAAGACATGAGGAGCCTGGGTCCTTGACTCTGGATCTGCCATATCTATCCTGGAGTATATACCTTTAGACTCCTTTTATATGAAATGAATGAAATCTCCATATTGTATAAATCACTATTTTTTTTTTTTTGGTCCTATTATACACAACTAAAGTTAACCTTAACTGATATACCTGGCCATGAGGAGCTTGTGAAAATTTCTTCTGATCCTATCTATTCTCAGTGGCTCTCCTGTCTCCCAAAAAATGGGACCAAAATAAACATGAAAACAAGGAAAAAAAAACAAAAAACCCCAAACCGAAGAATATCTGTATAAAGCCTCATGTTATTTACTTATTTTTAAGTAGGTATTCTGAATCTTCTAGAGCTCTATTTAGAGATTAATTAAACTGTTTTTAACTTGGGTCTGGTGCTTGATTGATTTTGTGGGTCAGTGGTTCAAGGTAAAATGGATCTTGCATTATTTCAAACATTAACCTGAAACAGACTAAAAGTGAAGACCTTGAAGCCTAAGCTTCCCGAGGACCAGGAATGACAATGGAATGGATGTTAGTTCTTCAATTTCAACCATCCTTTGCTCATACATACTTCCTTTGCTGCTAAAGGAAGAGTGAGGCAATTCAGGGTGTCAGTCATGAATAGAACACCTTCACAGATGGATATCCTTAAGTTACCAACGTGGGCTTCCTCAGGCATTTCATTAACCTTTTTCTGAATGGATGACAGAATGTTATAACCAGTGAGTGCTTCCTAACTACCTACAAGGTTAACAGAATATTTAAAAATAGAAAAGTAAACACTTACCTTTTTTCAGTTACTTTTAGATATTTGAATCTAGTTCCTTGCCAAGAGGAAAACACTGTCAATGTGAACTAATTATCAAGAGCCTATTCTCACTTCTAACACCTTAAAGACTGGTATATAGAAAACTCATATTTAAAAAATGTCTGAGCAAGGAAGTTTTCCTCCACTGAGTGGAGAAAAACAGAACATAACTTATTTTAAATCTTTACAGGGAAACATCCTTCAGCACTGTTCATATTCCCTTCTACACTGTAACTAGCCTAATCGTAATAACTTACTGAAGATGTTAAATATTAACCTAAGTAACAAATATCTTCATAAGACTTCACATTGTACTTTAAATTCAATAACTTGGAATTTATTAAACAACCATTAAGTCATCAAAGCCCAACTGGTATTTAAATACTTCAAACTAGGCTTAAGAATTAGCAGAATCAATTAAAATGACTTGCCCTTTAATTATAAAGTAATTCATCCACAACACTGGAAAAAGGCTTGGGAACATTGTTTTTTCCTTCTTCTACCACCATGCAGTATCCCTACAAGGGCATAAAAGGAAACTCACTGTCTGGGATTAAGACACTAAGGTTTCAAGTCAATCTTGGGGCTATTCTAGGAAGATGACAACTGTACCAAATTAGCAGTTGTAGTTTCGTAACACTATTTAAACCAAGTGGCTTACTTTGCTTAGAAGTAAAATCCCTGGTACCCTGGGAACATGAAACATTGAATAGTTAAATGGTTAGCTGACTATCCAATCAGTCCTATTCTTTATTATAGCATAAGAGTTGACCGATTCCAAAGATTTATGGTATTCTAGTCCACATAAGATTAGAAATTCAATGACATAGCTACATGTTAATATGTAGAGGAGGCATCTGAATTCCAGAACAAAAGAACTAGCAAGAAGCCAAAGAATCTAAAATTGAGTTGAAATTTCTAGAAATAATTTAGTTAAAACATTAATAACTGGGGCACCTGGGTGGCATTAAACTTCAGTGAAGGTCATGATCTTCTGGTTTGAGTTCAAGCCCCATATTGGCCTTGCTGCCGTTAGCACAGAGCTCACTTTGGATCCGCGGTTCCCCTCTCTCTCTGCCCTTCCCCTGCTCATGCTCTCTTTCTCTCTCTCTCAAAAAATAAATGAAAAACATTAAAGAAAAATAAAAAATAAAATAAAATATTAACAACTAATGATCCTAAGAATCATTATTTCATCATGATGGTCAACTAAGTCTTTATTTTCCCTACTGCTAATTTTAGGACATACCATCTTAGTTTCAAGTTATGTATTTACGCACATGTCTAGCTCAACTGAAACAAAAGTGAAATTCTATTTCAAACTTATAGAGGTCGCAGATGCTTTAATAATACAGATGTGTTGGACCTGAAAATGTTTAATACTGAGATTTGCTCATTCATTTATTAACTGCTTATGGGATATCTCTTCTATGTCAGACATTGTGCTAGGAGCTGGCAAATAGCAAAAATAATTGTTAGATACCTTTAACCTGAAATTCAAGTAAACATTTTTGTGCCACTAGGAGTAGGGGTAGGGGCTGAGATGTGGGGGAGCATCATCATGTGGAAATGTCTTCTAAAAGGCTTAAATCTCATAAGATTTAAAATATTTTAGTATTTTCTATTTTGTTAAATATAACACAATGATACATAAACCAGCAATAAAAGTTATTTTTCAAGTTGCATAGCATAGCTGGTGTTCTTAAGATTGATAATCCTGCTGAAGACCAGAGGAAGTTTATGAGTTTTCTTAGAACTGCAGCTCAGTGAGTAAAAAGACAGATACCTCAGGAATCTCAAACAAAAATAAACGAGTTTACAAGCTGGCCTACAAGGACTTGCCACTTCAATAAGGCAGCCAAATGAGCAAAAGAGAGTCGAATGCTCTTTAAACTATGATATGGTTGATCAAATGGTCAAACCAGTTTTCCTTTTACGGATGACCAAATGTCTTAAGACTTCCAAAACGGCCATCTTACTTGAAAAACAAGAACACCGAAAGAGCGATATCCAAATCTTGTCTTGTGGGTCTAAGTGCTTATCACTGTCCATGGTCTTCTAAAAGGTCCTTTCCTATTCTTCCATAATTTGTAGGCATGGCGAATTAGAGGTGATAACTAGAGGAAAGTAAAATAATATGGTATATAAAAGAATACTCAAGGGACTTCCTTCATCACCCATTTGGTGCAGAACATTACACAAGGCATGTTTTTCCTAACAGTTATATAACTATAAGCGCTCAGAAAATCATCATGAACCCAGTAAAAGCAGTGATGAATATCTACTAGAAAGAGATTCAAGTGGGTTGGTAGCATTTGGTCAGACTTGCATGTGATTCTGGATTAAGTTAAAAGCTTCTTTCCTAACTTCCTGTTCTTTCCCAAATCCAATCTTGGGTTAGTTCACAACACTTTCTCTCTGATAAAAACCTTACATCACCTTTTTATAACCTGTGGATTACTAGATCTCAAATACTCTGAGGGAAATAGGTAGGCTAAAGTCACCCTGATAAAGTCAGTATCTTTAGCTTTACAAAAATAATAAAATACTATTTGGTGGACTTCAGTTGCCTAAATGATACACTCTGAAGCTTCTCTCTCAACTGGTCTGCACCTCCATTACTCTAATCTTATCTATGTGCACTCTTTTGCAATACACATGTATTTCACATATATTATGCGTTTAATTATCACAGTAAGCAGATACACAAGAATGCAGGTTGCATGAGCACAGAGGTGTCTGTTTTATTCAATGTTATTGTCCCCATATTTGTAACAGGGCTTCATACACAGCAGGGACTTAATAAATATTGATTGAACAAACTAATCAAAAACTATGAGATACATGGACCAGTATAATATATATTTTTTCTGCACGAGAAAACTACAAATCAAAGGGGTTAGACTTGACCAAGATCACATAACTATGAAATGGCAGCTCCTATAACTGAACAGAGGTTTCTAAGACCCAAATCTAGCATCCTTTAAACTACTGTCTCTCCTACCTGGGGCATGCATATGTATGCATGTATGCATATGTATGCCTCTTACAATATAGAATGTCAGGGAAAATGAAACCACAGATAAGCACATCTTCTGGGAACAAGATTCACACAAAGTTAGTTTAGAAAAAATATATATATAAAACATCAATCGTGGAGGTTTTGAGAACTTAATTTCAAAAATAAAACACAGATCTAGAAACACCTTTGATATCTGCAAAGAGCCACATGGAGCCTCCCTGAGTTCAGTGTCCATGTTTCTGCTCCTTCAGCCTTACAGGCACTTAAATGGTAGTTAGAGAAGCACTTCAGCACAAAGCCAGGACCAAGTTCCCACAGTGCCAACACACCTGGGGATTAGCATCAGCTCTGATTCCTCTGCACATCTGGAAAGGAGAAGTTGCTGTTGATCACTGCAGCTGCCTCCAACTCCTACTATCTTTTTCTCTCTCCCTGTCATTCCATGCAGGCTCAGTCTTCCTCTTCCTTTCAGTCAACAGGACTATAAACTCATCTTTCAGTGATCTAGGCAATCATTCTTCGAACAGGGGTACACGTTAGATGCAAAGCCAATACTTCCCATCACAGCTGTCAGGGAATCAATTTCCAGAGCCCCAACTTCCCAATATTCTCTGGTCTAAAAATTGACTTGCCTGGGATCACAGAGAGACGTCCAACCCAGGATGAATAGAAGCTGTCCTCCACCACCTCCCCTTCCCAAAGACCCTTCACCCACTTTACAGAAACAATGCATCTTTAGATCTTTCTTAACTGCATTACCCCAGGGTGTAAAGACCTCAGGGCAACTAACAAAGCAACAAATAAAAACCCTACTGCATGTAAAGGATTGAGTCTTTAGCATTTGGGTAGCAATGCCTTTTCTAAATCAGGGAATTTCCAATTCTTTGTTTCAAGCAACCAGAAATATTCAAATATGAAAAGGCTTAAGGTCAAAAGAAATCTAAAACACTGGGTTTCAATTTATATACATATTTTATAACAGAAATAATGACAGAGTGATCCGTAAGACACTTTCAAACATAAAAATACATTACATTAGGATAGAATTCTGTAGCAGAAGAAAATGGGAATATAAATTTAAGGAGAAAAAGGTATAAAAATTTTAACTGTTTAAGAAGAACTTATTCATGCATTTTAAAAAACGAAGGATACTGGGAATCACTTATAGACCTACTAGAGTTTTTTTTTTTTAATGACGTAACAATTTAAAAGGTCAAGATTTATAATATACTGAAAGATGACATCCTTTGCAACTGTTTTCACTTAAGATGAAAAGTTTCAGCAATCAGCTTAAAAATATGCTGAGGGTACAAACTTCTACAGAATCGTTCAGGAGCTACAGGAACAAAAAAGTTGGAAGAACACTGTTCTAGACTAACCACTGGAGCCTTTCCAAGGTGAAATAATTGAAGAGACAGAGAATGTTCAATTTCCCTACCTAGTTTTGAGTTAGGATGGGTTGGAGATTAGCATTTGCTCCACCCTCTTCTTGGTCAAAAACACATGTGTTGAACCTGGTTCTACAGCCAACAGTTTCCAAGATTGATGACCAGGTTAAATATCTGATCTCAACTGTATTGCTGCTGACTGGGGTTAGCTAGCCTTTGCCTGTTGAGCATGTATCTCACCCCCGTAAGAAGAATCACTACTTTTGAGTACTTTTCTTTGTGTTTTTCAGAAAAATTCATGAGGCAATACCATGAAGGCTCATTATTCTGTATTTCTCTTATCATATGATGACAAATTTCACCCCTGGGGATGCAATGTTGACTGTGTGTATCTGACTGGCATTTCATAAGTAACATGCATAATGCAAAGAACTGGAGAGTTCTTTACTGTGGGGTTAATATTTTAAGTATGGCAAATGTCCTGAGGAGTGATTTCAACAGGCACATCTAAATACATAAGCCCTCACCTCAAACACCACGTTTTTCCTTCTTTTTCTGGTTTCGTACTCTCTTCTTCCCCACTGCTCCTTTCGTCTTTTCAGCCACTCCTCTGGGAAGCAGAAAGGAGTCTAAATATGATGGATGAGGCCAGCACTTAATTCGGTGTCTACACTGTTTGAAAAATATTGACTTTCCGGTCCTCAAACTCTCAGAGAGACAGTGGGGCTATTTAGAGTAGACATTAGACCTACTCTAAACCTACTCCCATTTAGTATGAGGAGGTAAAATTTGAGATAAAAGGTCTTTCTTTAGAGTCAGAAAGTTGGCTGAAAATCCCACTCCACACATTTACCAGGTATGTCACTCAATTTCTCTGAATCTCAGGTTCCCAAAGTCCTTAAAATGGGGTGCTGAGTATTTGAGACAATGCATCAAGCAATGAGAAATGTACAGCACGTAGTAGGCATTCAATAACCAACAGTTATAAAATTAGACGTTTAATGTTCTTTAATGACTGCTTCAAATTAGCCAATAGTTCTCTCTTGGCATAAGGTCAACTAGTGGCATGTTTTTCAGTTTCCTTCTGGTCTCTTTTAAAATCAGTGATTTGGAAAATGACTACTTTTCATGGCTAAGTATAGGGTGTGTGTGTGTGTGTGTGTGTGTAAAACATACCTGCAGTACTAAAACTGGGAAAAGGACAGACACAGAATGAGGACTGCACAAAACTGGAGATTTCACATACACCTTTTATAAATATGGCGGCATATCCTTAATATGTTCTGGGTGCTGCTGTGGAACATGGTTAAAAATAAGCAAGGAGTCAATGATCGACTCTTTGAAAGACTATCCAAATTTAATTGGTAAGCTAACACTTTCCCCTCATCATATTCATTTTTTTAAGGATATTTAACACTGTAAGGCTGTGGGGAGAGTGGTGCTCCCCCAATTCTCATGTGTATCGAACTCAAAAAAGGATTCACATATACTTATTCAGAAAGGCAGGAATATATACTAACCTGAACAAACAGATTTATGGGTAAGGGTATTCATGATATCACAATTTGTAACAGCAGCTCATGTCCACCATTGGGGACTAGACTGTTGGGTATAGCCATCCGCTCGGAATATTATGCAGCTATTAAAAACAAAAAAAAATTTTAATAAGATGGGATTGTTAAGTGAAAAAACCAAGGTATAAAGCAGTATTTGGCTGGGATTCCAAATTTGTGTGAGTCATTGTGATTCTCAAGTGGTAATAAGCGAAAATTCACAATAAAGAATTGGAATTACAGTGATCAAAATCCATTCCACAGCTTGAAAGGGCACAGTGTTAAGACTTGCTACCCACGTCCTAATTTTAAAAAGAAGTGTGGGATGAGTACAGTGCTGATTCAGATCCTTCTTATGAATGACAGGGATAGGACAGCAGATAATAAAGCTAAAAGTTAGGTCTGTAACTGACATTCAGCCTCTTTAAACTTTCAGTTTAATGAAGCTTTTGGGTGACTTTTATACCACATGCATCAATGCTCTCTGCCTAGCTAAGGGTTTTGGCAGAGTGTACAGTGATGAGAGAAGGTCGGAAAAGGTGAGGACTCCTAACCTTCCAATATACACATTTTTGCACAGTGGAAGAGGAAATGAAACTGTGAATACACACATACCCACACATACAAATTCAGACCTGGAGATATATAGTTATATAGTTAAAGCACCACTTTCCCACCCCCACTGTAAACAGGAATGCCTCAACATACCACCTGTCCTTCTTCCTGAGTTCATCTGCACTTCATTACTAGTTTGAAAACTCCTAGTTTATTCTCACCACTACCAAGACCAACCAAACAAGGATAGAAAGCATGCCATGCTTGTTTTCCAGGATTCATGAACTTTCCTGCATTGCTTTCTCCCATCAGTACTTCAAATGTCTAATCTAACCCCACAGATTAAGAAACAGAATAAAAATGCCTTTGGACATTTACACATCTCACGTTACCCACTGTTGTTACTCCCTTTCTGGAGTAACCCGAACCCTTGTGACTTGAAATGACATCTTTCTGCTCAATGCTCTTCTGACTTGGCCTGTGTGACCACAGCTCTATCTGCTTGCCTGCCAGCCTGGGCCCAAGGGCTTCCCGCAGCCCTACAGCAGAGCAAGCATGTTTCTGTGAACAGTCCGAAATCACATGAAGCCCAAATCAACTGAAGTTATAGTGAAAATACAAAACAAAACACACCTGAATGGACACCTTACATGGTACAATTCAAACTGACAGGGGTCTACTTGCTTGACACTGCACTTGTTTGCAGAGGTCACACTGCAGAACAAACAGCTGGGGGATGTCTGGCTGGTTTCTGGTGGTCAGTTTCAGAAAATACAAGCATTTCTTAATTCTGTGCTCAGGTTCCAAATCAATATAGGTTTTGGTCACTTAATTTTTTTTTTTGCCAGGCTGGAAATGTGCTAAGCTAATAATTAACCTTAAGCATACCATCACTTCTGCTAAAAACATTTTCTACACTCAGCCCCAAATTACTTTCAGTTCGGTTAAACAAAACAGACAAGCTGTAATAAAAGGTCTCTGAGAAATGTGATCCCTTTAGTTGGTCACCCAGGAGCTTTTCCTCTTAAATCTGCTGCTTCTTGTGGGGGTGGGAGGGGGGTGGGGGGTGGAGGGTGGAAGAAGGAAGGAGAGCATCCAAAATAAAGATGCCACCCAAAGCACAATGATTTTGTAAGAAAGTTGCCTAAGATAACTCTTCAGGGTTTCCCAGGTTGAGTAATTCCTGCAGGAGAGTGGGGAGGGACAGCTCGCCTCCAAAATTACAATCTGCAGAGGTTTCCCCAATGTTGATTTTTTTTTTTTTAAGGCGTCCTTTTTAATTACACTGCAAGGGCTCTGATTTTCCCATCTCTAGCTGTTGCTGGGGGTAGCTGAGAGCAACGCGCCAGGGCTGCGGCAGCCGCTCGGGCCAACTCCAGCGCCGGGGGTGGGGGCGGGGGTGGGCGGGCAGCCCACTCCCCACCCGGTCCCACCCTCCCGAGCACACGCGCGCACACCCATGCCGAGACTGCGGTCCGCGCCGGTCTGCCTTGCGCCGGCGGCCGGGCCGAGACTCACCGCTGTCCAGCCGCGCGATCTGGGGCAGCCGGTAAGTGCTGACCAGGAGGTCGAGCGGAACGGCCACCGAGCTCCACTTCACATCCTTGAGGCTGCAGCCCAGCGAGGGCGCCGGGTCCATCTTCCCCGCCTCCTCCTGCCCCGCGCTCCCGCCGCCGCCGCCGCCGGCACCACCCGCGCCTCGGCGGCGGCCGCTGCTCGCGCTCGCGGTCTAGGGCGCGCAGGAGGCGCCGGGCACTCCGGCCACGGGCAGCTCGGGGGCACGGCGGCTGAGGCGGCCGGGAGGGAGGGGGCCCGCGCCCAGCTCAGCTGTCGCTACGCGGCATGGCCGGGACGCCCCGCGTGCCCTCAAGCCGGGAGAGGACTCGCAGCAGCCCCGCGGCTGCGGGCGGCGGCGGCCGGGGTGGCTGCGGCGGCTCCCGCTCCGCCTCCTTCTCTGGCCCCGGGTCTGCAGCTGCGACGGCCGCCCGCTCGCCTCCTCCTCCTCTTACCCCTCCTTCCCTCCGCCTCGAGCGTGTGAGGAGGAGCCGCGGGTCTGAGAAACGCCATAGCAGCGCTCCCAGCACTGACCAACAAGGTGCGAGCAACGCCTGCGCAGCTCGGGGAGACGCCGCCTCCGCCTCCGCCTCCCCGGCGCAGCCCGCTCCGCCTCCCGCTCGGCCTCCGCCTCCCGCGGCCCGGCGGGCTCGGCTGGGCGTCAGCCTCTCGGCCGCGGCCGCCGACGCCTGCGGCTCGGCGCGCTCTGCAAGCTTTAGCTCTCGCTCCCCCGTCCGACCGCTCCGGCGCCCTGCAGCCTCGCCGGGCGCCACGGCGCGCCCTGACTTCTTCGCAGCCCAGGGCCCTTCCCGGAGCCCAGCGGGAGCGGAGCAAGCTCGGGAATCTTTCTCTCAGTCGTGGCGCCGGGCACGGTCCCCTGCTGCTCCTCACTCTGCCACCGGAGTTGCTAAGGCCACAGAAGAGACCTCTTTGGTGCTCACCTCCTGAGAGTGCCACAGACAGACCAGGCGGGGAAAGGCAGGCGTGGAGCAAGAGGCCGAGCCATTCTCCCCCAACCTCACAACTCTGTAAACGGAGCTGGAAGTTAATGCTACCAGTCTAGACTTTGCTAGGCAGCCTGGAAAAGGCCGAAGCACCCAGATGGAGAAAGGTGATTATGAATGATCAGTGCCCACAGAAGGGAAGGTGCCCATTGGGTTCAGTACCTTCGTTGTATGGAGACCGTGGGGGTATGAGGCCACTGACCCCGATAAACACGCCAAGGGAAAGAGCAAACGAGGTTACTGGGGGCCTTCTGCGGCCAGCTGTTTTCACATGCTCTTCTCAGTCAATTCTCTTCGATCTTTAAGGTTGGGATAATTCCAGTTTTCTAGACACGCGTACCTAGACATTAGGTAGTTTGGCAAGATTACACAGTTTGCAGATGGCAGTGCTAGGATTCAGACCCACAGTTGACTTCCCAGGATAAATCGTCCTGTTTCCCCCAGTATTGAGCATGGCCTGCGTGCTGCGGGACATAGCTCAGAAAGTAGAGGTGGCTGTTCAATTCCTGTTTATTTAAGCCTATCCTGACTTTTATGTGCTAATCCTTTTTTTAGCATAGTTTTACACCAGGAGAGGTGAGTGGTTGTCAGGTGGAAGGCTTGCATATCAACTCTGTTTTCCAACACGTATTCCATGTTCGGTGCATGATAAAACAGACCGAGCTGCTTCTGCGTCGCCCACCCAAGAGGTCTTGAAAACATCCTGCCGCCTCTCAGTGGGCCGACTTAGGTCTGTGTCAATGAATAAACCACTCTGTTAGCAACTTAAGAAAACCCCCAGGTTTTCAGAAAACCACACCTCCTTTGTCCTCTCACTTTGAAACATTGGCAATACTTTTCACAAAAATTTTTTGCTGCAAGTTCTGACCTTTGTGTCATGCACATCATTTTTTTTTTAAGTCTTGGAGAAAAGTGGGAACTATTTTAATATATTACCCAGAATCACAGGTCCATTAAAGTTAACACGATTTTGCTCATATAAAGAAGAATTTTTTAAAACCCTAAGGAGCTAGGGGTGCCTGGCTGGCTCAGTTGGTAGAGCATGTGACTCTTGATCTCCGTGTCATTAGTTCCAGCCCCACCTTGGGCATAGAGTTTACTTAGTAATGATTTTTTAAAAAGAAGAAGAAAAAAAGAAGGAGCTAAGTGCCAGCTATTTTTTTTCTATCTAAATTATTTTTTAAAATACATTATATTTTGGGGGGGTTTAATTTTAATTCCAGTTGGTTAACATACAGTGTTATATTAGTTTCAGGTGTACAATACAGTGATTCAACAGTTTCAAATATCACCCAGTGTTCATCATGATCTAAATAATTATTTTTGGAAATAAAGTTCAAACTCCGAAAATGACATAGGAAACACTTAATAATGGGCAGGGTTGGGGTCCTTCACCCAGTAAGTAGATCCTTAAACCTCATATGATAGAATGAGTTTTTAAAAATCATTTTCTGCTGTTATGATATCCTCTTTAAAAGCTTCAGGGAATAGCATTACTGTAGTTCCCTCTCATGCAAGGGTTGGTGACTTAAGAACTAGAGACAAGATAAAAAGTCAAAAGATTAATGCAGTCAACTTTTTTTTTTAATCAATAAAGGACATACATTAGATTTGCTCTTATTGCTAACCTAGCAGAAAAGGTTGCATTTTAATCTTAAGTATTAAAGGGAAGACACTTTAACGAGCCACAGATTCTTATGTAAGTCTCATGTCCTAAAGAATACTTACAGAAAAATTTTATTTGTGATATGGAGAGAGTTCTAGTTAAGCTGTGAGGAAGGTCAGCTAAGAAAGGTAGTCTTTCAGTCTGGCTGAACTGTACTTTATGAGGAAGTATGTTCCTTAAGATTGTTGGACCAACGCAAACCGTGTATATAAAGGCATAACAACTGGATGCAGGAGCCAAACTTACAGGGTTTTGTAGTTTTTTAAAAAAGGGAGTACCCAGGAAGTTTTCTGTAAAGCAATATTCCATGTCCCTTGTGTCCTACTGGGTACTTTATAAAACTGAGATTTATGGGAGGCAACACATTATCATGACTAAAAATACCAACTCCAGAGCCTGATGGCATGGATATGATTAGTGCCTCTGTTTCTATGTAGGATCTTGGGCAACTTACTCTTTCCTCCTCTGAAAAATGAGGATAATTGCTATAGGCTGAATGTTAGTGTCCCTCCAAAAGTCTTATGTTAAAACCTAATCCCCCAAGTGATGGTGTTTGGAGGCAGGCCTTTGGGAGGAGATTAGGGCTATGAACCAGTACGTGGCCCTCTTAAAAAAATTTTTTTTAATGTTTATTTATTTTTTAGAAAGAGAGAGAGTGTGTAAGCAGGGGAGGGGCAGAGAGAAAGAGAGAGAGAGAGAGAGAGAGAGGGAGACACCGAATCTGAAGCAGGCTCCAGGCTCTAAGCTGTCAGCACAGAGCCCGACCTGGGGCTCAAATTCACGAGCCTTGGAGCCGTGAGGATCATGACCTGAGCTGAAGCCGGCCGCTTAACCTACTGAGCCACCCAGGCGCCCCAGTAAGTGTCTCTCTTTAGACATGGAATCTTAGAGCACGTTGATCTTGGACTTCCCAGCCTCAGAAGTCCGAGCAATAAATTTCTGTTGCTCACAAGCCACCCAATCTGTGGTATTCTGTTATAGAACTTGAGTAAGCTAAGACGATAATAATAGTCATTGTTTCATAGGGCTGATATGAGAATTTAATCATTTAATATCTGTTGAGCATTTAGAATAGTGCCTGACACATGGAAGTGCTATGGAAGCATCCACTGATATTATTAAAAGAAGTATTGGCTTTGAATGGGACAAATTTTAGAGAAAAGATGAGGCGACAAATGGAGCTGTGAGGTAATGATTAGATTTGGGAAGAACAGTTTATATTAGCAAGAAGAAGAGGAACATTCCTCAAATGGGAAACCCAGGTGGTTGCTCCCAGCTGTGAGACCTCACTCCCCAAATCTAGAGTCTCCACCATGAGCCAGCCCTGCTGCACAGCAGATCCACGCAGTGACCTTGATGACTCTTCATATGCTGATCTAATGATGCTGATAAAGCCAAGGGTGAATCAGGCACATGATACTGTAGAACTCATATGAGGGATGCTTCACAGCTTCTGAACTGTGAAACTACTATTTACACATACGTAACTTGTTAATTCCCTGCATTATCAGCTTTGAAAAATAAAAATATTGCATGTTGGTTTTCCTCATATCAGCGTGTCCTGGGGCACATAATATGCTAGCAGTCAATTGTGATATCAAAGTTCACAGCCCCAGTGGTTTCTAGGTCTCTAAACTCTTTTCCCTTTCAATTAATTTCCACACCATTGCCAGAGTTGACTTAAAAGTTACTCCCTGACTAAAACCTTGTATGGTATCTGTATTCTCACTGTCTGTGGAATATAATGTAAAGCCTTCTGCATGGTATAAAACGTTCTTCCCGGGGTGCCTGGGTGGCTCAGTTGGTTAAGAGTCCGATTCTTGATTTTGGCTCAGGTCATGATCTCATGGTTTGTGGGTTTGAGCCCCACATTGGGGTCCGCACTGACAACGCGGAGCCTGCTTGGGATTTTCTCTCCACTCTCTGCCCCTCCCCTCTTCACGCTGTCTTGTCTCTCTCAAAATAAATAAATAAACTTTAATTTTAAAAAAGTCCCTCCCTTATGTGACTGAGTCTGCCTCCCCAGCCTCATTTTGGTTGACTACCTTCCGACAGCCTGGAATCTAGTAGCAGTATCTTTCTGTAATTACCCAAAGGTACCATGCTAATATACAGCCACGAAGAAGTCGTTCTGTCAGTGTGGTACCCCTTTCTCTCTTTCTCTTCCGTGAAACTCCTATTCCATCTCCAACTACAGTAGATCTCCCTTCATCTGCGGTTTTGCTTTCTATGGTTTCAGTAACCTGGTTAACCGCAGTCTAGAAGCAGATGACCCTTCTTCTGACCAAAGGTCAGAGGTCACAAGTAGCCTGTCTCAGTTCCTGCCTCTCTCACCTCACTTCATCTCCTCATGCAGCCATTTTATCGTCTCCTGTCATCACAAGAAGAAGTGTGAGTACAGTACAATAAGATATTCTGAAACAGAGAGACCACATTTACATAACTTATTACAGTACATTGTTATACTTGTTCTATTTTATTGTTATTATTGCTAATCTGTTACTGTGCCTAATTTATAAACTAGACTTTATCATAGGTGTGTACATACAGGGAAAAAAATAGTAGAGCTAGGGTTCAGCGCTGTCTACAGTTTCAGACATCCCCTGGGGATCGTGGAAATATCCTCTGTGGATAAGAAGAGAATATCGTACTTGTATTTCGTGAAATGCTGTGTCTCCTCCTGCAAAATGCTGACCACTTCTTTTCCTGTATTCCCATTGTACCTGGCAATACCCCCTTTTTAACTGTGTTAATTACACTGTGATTTATTATCTGTTGGTATGTGCGCTTTCCCTGCTAGACAGCAATTAACTGTGGCCACTGAAAGTGTATTTTATTTATTTTTATTTATTTTTTTTTAAATTTTTTTTTTCAACGTTTTTTATTTATTTTTGGGACAGAGAGAGACAGAGCATGAACGGGGGAGGGGCAGAGAGAGAGGGAGACACAGAATCGGAAACAGGCTCCAGGCTCCGAGCCATCAGCCCGGAGCCTGACGCGGGGCTCGAACTCACGGACCGCGAGATCGTGACCTGGCTGAAGTCGGACGCTTAACCGACTGCGCCACCCAGGCGCCCCTGAAAGTGTATTTTAGTCACCTCTGTTTCTCCAGCTCCTGTCACCATGCCTGGCCCATGGAAAGTGCTCAATTAATGTTTGTCAGGTTGAGTAACAAGCTGAGTCATGAGTCGTCCTCTGGCTCTAGATTATTTCATAGGTCACTACATTTCTGAATTATAAACAATTATTATTTATCAAGTCCAGAAAACAACAACATTTCCTATCAGTTTGGATCCGAATTTTTTTCATTCATCTGAAAATTTAAATTTCTTTGAAATCAAGATCTGCACTTTTGCCACTGAACTGGGAATGTACCTTTGGACTATCATTTACTAAAACTGTTAGTGTATTGTTAGCTTATTGTTCGTTAATTTGTGGTCTCCCTTACTAGGACTTTACCCTCAGAGGTGCTTACTTTATTATCTTTGCATCCCTAGCACCTGGCATATAGAAGGCACGGTCTCTCAATAGATATTGGATAGATAGATAGATAGATAGATAGATAGAGAGATGATAGATAGATATAAACAGATAAATTGGTCTTTTTTTTTATCTATCTATCTATCTTATTGAGAAAATGGATAAATGAAATCCCATAAACATATCTGGGGCCCCTGGGTGGCTCAGCCAGTTGAGCATCCAACTTGGGCTCAGGTCACGATCTTGTAGTTCATGAGTTTGAACCCCATTATTGGGCTTGCTGCTGTCAGCCTGTCAGTGCAGAGCCCGCTTCAGATCCTCTGTCCACCTCTCTCTGCCCCTCACCCACTACTCTCTCTCTCTCTCTCTCTCTCACAATATAAATAAAACATTAAAAAAAAGCATATCCTATATGGGTATTTTTAAGAAGGATTCAAAAACATATTAGGAAATTTATTTTATCATCTTTTCCTTTCTTGCTTTTGATATAGGGTCTGACCTTCTTTAATAGATAAATAATACAGACATTACAGTGCCAAAATAGGAACATTAAGGAGAAGTATTCTATATTAAGGAAAAATATCCCTAGTTACAAATTGGGTATTGTGGGACATGTTTGTTTTTCAAAACAATACACAACATGTTGTATCCCCGTTAAAAAAATTTTTTTAACATTTATTTATTATTGAGAGACAGAGAGAGACAGAGGATGAGCACGGAAGGGGCTAAGAGAGAGGGAGACACAGAATCCGAAGCAGGCTCCAAGCTCCAAGCTGTCAGCACAGAGCCCGACACGGGCTGACTTGAGCTGAAGTCAGACGCTTAACCGACTGAGCCACCCAGATGCCCCTGTTGGATCCACATTTAAACGTACATATCGCATTGTGACCCAGTACACACATACATTTATAACTGAAACAAAAATTTTATAAAATAATACTTTTTTGTGTAATTCTAATGTGTACTGCATCCCGATCTTGTAATCTATTATTTTACATTTAGTTTTTTAATATTAGTCATGACCCACTAATTTTATAGGTCTATAACATGACCTATAGTGTTAAAAACACTATTTTAAGTAATATTGTTTTAATTTTTAAAATGTTCTATTTATTTTTGAGAGAGAGAGCACAAGCGGGGGAGGGTCAGAGAAAGAAAGGGTCCAAGGATCCAAGGCAGGCTCTGTGCTGATAGCAGTGAAGCTGATGTGGGACTCAAACACATGAACCGTGAGATCATGACCTGAGCTGAAGTTGGATGCTCAACCAACAGAGCCACTCAGGTGCCCCCAAAACTACTGTTTTGTACATTAAGTGTTTATAGTTCATCAAAATAGGGAATATTATGACTGAAATGGTAGGAACTTATGAAATGCAACAATAATCTGAAATGAAAAAGGCAAATTATTAAAGTTGCCAAAATTATCATGGATATGTGTGCATATGTATGTAGCTTTATCGGTTAGAAGTTTGGGTTTATGAAGCATCTATGTCTTTGTAAATGGTGTTTTTCCTCTCAACCAAGCACAAGACCTCAGTTTGAGAAGCTGCTGGTAATGAGTAGTGGTCCTGGGTCTGGTGTAGTTTTGTAAATTATGAGCGAGGCTTTCCAAAGGAGTGGTCAAGTGATTCATAGGTTAGCTATACAATTCTGCAGTTTCAAGAAACCCTTTACTAAAGTAAGGCACAGTTACTAACTAATCACTAATTATTCATTTCAAATACATTAATAAATTATTTTTAATGATACATTTAAAGAATTGTTTAAAGAAATAGGTAGCTTAATTGGCTATTATCACTTATGAAGTAGACAAGCTAAGGTTCTTTTACCTAGTAGAGTCTATAGTTCATGACATAATTTAGATTTTTCTCAATAAACTTATATGATGTGACAAAGCACAGGTAGAAAAACTTTCATTTTATTTGTGCCAGAATAATAATTAATATTATTAAATATTTCTTAGTGCCAAAATCTTAGCAGGGTATGTAAAAGTTTATTGATGACATTCTGGTGATTTTGAAGCTTCAAATGAGGTTTTTTAGAAAATTTTTTTAATGTTTATTTTATTTTTTTTTAATTTTTTTTTAACGTTTATTTATTTTTGAGACAGAGAGAGACAGAGCATGAACAGGGGAGGGGCAGAGAGAGAGGGAGACACAGAATCTGAAACAGGCTCCGGGCTCTGAGCTGTCAGCACAGAGCCCGACGCGGGGCTCGAACTCACGGACCGCGAGATTGTGACCTGAGCCGAAGTCGGCCGCTTAACCGACTGAGCCACCCAGGCGCCCCTAATGTTTATTTTTAGAGAGAGACAGAACGTGAGCATGGGAGGAGCAGAGAAAGGGAGACACAGAATCTGAAGGAGGCTCCAGGCTCTGAGTACAGAACCCATGAACTGTGAGATCATGACCTGAGCTGAAGCCAGATGCTTACCTGACTGAGCCATCCAGGCGCGCTTAGTTTTAATGTCAGAGGCAGTTATAGATAGCTTCCATTTTTAAGGCTTTTTCAAGAAAGATAATGAGATTTTAGATTCCTACTGACAAATACTCTAAAGAAAAGCCATCATATAAGTTTCTACCCCTCTTTTGTAGTAAGCAGTGAAAAAAAGACACAAAGATTGTGGTTATACTACACACCTCTCCCGCAACCTGATCCAAACTGCACGCACTTTTCCACTTTGATCGTTCTTATTATTCAGGTTCCTGGTCTATGAAGACTAGAACATGTCACTTTAACTTACTTAGAATTGCTTAAGATCAGGGTGCCTGGGTGGCTCAGTCAGTTAAGCATTCAACTCTTGATTTGGGCTCAGGTCATGATCTCCCAGTTTGTGAGTTCAAGCCTCGAGTCAGGCTCTGCACTGACAGTGCGGAGCCTGTTTGGGATTCTTTTTCTCTCTCCCTCCTCTCTGCAGATTCCCTGTTCGTGCTCTGTCCCTCTCTCTCTCTCAAAATAAATAAACCTAAAATAAAGTATGAATCTTTTTAAAAGTTATTTTTTACATACTGCCAATTTACTTTCCAGAAATGTATAAATTTTCTCTTCTGTCGCTTCAAAACTAAAGATACTATGTTATCTTTTCATTTTACATAATTAGGCAAAAGCTTTAAAAATACTTGAACAAGTAATAAGTGACAAAAATTGAGTGTTGTTAGTAATTAGTCCATATGAGCCTATGCATGAAGAAGATGCATGAACCTGGGTAACACATTCTTCCTAAATTTAGTAAGAACGCCTATTAAAAGAAGAATAAGAAAAAATTTTGGAGATATTTGGGGAGGCCAAATTTAATAAGAAAATTATCAGACAAAGGACTGGAGTCCAGTAGGAGGCCATTGAATGTCAAGACATGAAATGTAAGAGGGAGCACCTGGGTGGCTCAGTCAGTTGAGTGTCCAGCTCTTGATTTTGGCTCAGGTCATGATCCCCTGGTTTGTGAGTTCCAGCTCCATCCACATTGGGTTCTGTGCTGACAGTGCGGAACCTGCTTGGTGTTCTCTGTCTCCCTCTCTCTCTACCCCTCCCCTGCTCTCTCTCTCTCTCTCTCTCCCTGTCTCTTAAATTAAATAAACATTTTTAAAAAAAGAAATAGTAAGAGAATATTTATGTGTATCGTTATCCATTAAAAATTTATATGCACTTTGATTAAAATGCTATATAAAGATTATGCTTCTGTTCCAGATCTACATTTATAGATTAACAATATAGAAAGATAAAACATATATAGCTTAAGTTGATTTACCCTCAGAATCCTATGACATTTAAATAAATGCTAGGGAGTCCTAGAGAAGGGAAAGACCAAGTTCCACGTTGCTCTACACTATCAAGCTAAAGTAGTGAAAGAAGGTACCATTAGAATGATTATGAAAACTCTAGGTGTCATCAGAGGTTCTGACTGTGTACTTGTAAAAAGTATCTCTGCTTTCCTTCTCTAACTCCCATCCACATTCTATTTTGAGATACATTTTTTTTTTTAATTTTTAAAAACATTTTTAAATGTTTATTTTAGAGAGAGAGAGACAGAGCACAAGCAAGGGAGGGACAAAGAGAGGGAGATACAGAATTCGAAGCAGGGTCTAGGCTCTAAGCTGTCAGCACAGAGCCCAACGTGGGGCTCAAACTCACGAACCATGAGATCATGACCTGAGCTGAAGTCAGAGGCCTAACCGGCTGAGTCACCCAAGCATCCCTATTTTGAGATACATTTATCTTGTACTATTATTTATCTCAGATGATTAAAATATCTTTATTGTTTTCACTACTTCTTCTGCAGCAACAACTTGAATTCCTATGTACTATTTTCCAAATATTTTATCCCTTTATATCATCTATGCTCTGTACTTTCTTTTTCCTTCCCTGTTACATACTTTATAGTCACACTGGAACTAGTACCATCAGTCTTTTCCAAGGACACAAGTCATTTATTACATTTGTTTTTGAATTCATAAAAATGGGAATGAATCACTATGGAGAAAGAGAAGGAAAAGGAGGACAGCAAAGTAGGCAATATTAATATAAAACTTGGCTTATTACATACTTTATTGTTATAAATGCTTTAAATTTACCATTTAAAAAGAGAGTAAAGATACCATTTTGAAAATAATGACTATGTTCCACTTTATCCATTATGTGTCTAATTTATCAGGGATATAGGGACACCTGGCTGACTCAGTCAGTAGAGCATATGATTCTTGATCTCCCAGTCCTGAGTTCAAGCCCCACGTTGTGGGTAGAATTTACTTAAAAAAAAAAAAAGAGAGAGAGAGAGAGATTAGCAGGAGAAAAAGAAAATATTTATAATAACTGTTGGAAGAGAAGCCATATCTATCCCATTGTTGATATGTTTATCATAGTAACTAATGTCCTTTCAGTAGAGCACTATACTGTAGTCTGTCCATTTCTCCATTCATTAAAATTTTAAATGTACTTTGATTAAATTTCTATATCAATATTCATAGCTTATCTCCAACTCTTCATTCATCCATCTACTCATCTATCTATCCATTCACTCAATAAATATTTATTGAATACTTATGTGCCAGAAACTATTCAAGCCAATAGGAATGGAAGGATGAGTTCTTGCTCTCAAGTGTCTTAATCTAGTAGGCGAGCCAGAAGCACAGTAAATACATGTAATTACAATCCAGTGTGTTAAGGTTAGAGGTAAGTAGTGGTATTTTGAGAGTGTAAGCAGAATCCTCTTACTTGGGAAGGAATTGGATGAAAATACTATGGACTTCTTTGAAGAGATGACTAACTAAAGAAACATGCAATGAAACAAATTTGCTAACTCAAGACAGAACATGAAGAGAGGACTAGGAAGTGAACACTAGGAAAAAGGAACAGTGTGAGAAACAGCTTGGCTTGGAGATGAGAAGAAGCATATTATATGGGAAGAACTTAATCAGATTGGTTTTGCTATATCTTGAGATTTCAAGTAGGAAGTGGTCAAGATGAGGCTGGAGAGTTAGACAAGATTTAGATCATGGAGAGATTGTCTGTCCTATGAGGAAACTTGAACTTTATCTTAAAGGACCTATAATAACTGATCTGTGGTGTTAGTGGTGGGAGCTACTGGGCCAGGAGGGTCGTAAGCAGGGAGTTTGTTAGTCAAGTTTGAATTTTGAAAAGAAAGTTTGAAGAGAAAGAATATACAAGCTAAATTTGAAGAGGTTAAAACTGAACAAACAGAAGCAAAGTAGGAAGCAGTAGAAGTTGGTCATAGATGACCAAGGGTTGAACCAGGATAATATATTCCCAGAGATAGAAATAAGGGAACAGATAGAAGATATTTATTAAGGAGATAAAATTCTATTAAATTTTATTAAGGAGGTAATAAACTTATTAAGAGTTTCTTAATTCACTTCATGGGGTGAAGGAACTCTCCCAAAGTCATGATGATTCCATTGGACCAAGCTGATCTGTGTGGAATCCAGTTTAAGTAGGCATATGGTTAGTGCACAGGGACAATTATGAGGAACCAAGAAGAATGTTGAAATAATAATAGTGTTGAACTATCAAGTCAACCAGTAATAGAGTAGAGATAAAGAAGTCACTCTGACAGGACAGCTCCCAGGTCATAGTGTTTATAGACAATACCTACACTTAATGGGCTGCAGCAGCATAGTGTATTTCAGGCTGATACTATTAAACTAACTTTCTTTGCTCTGATGACGTGGATAACTTAGCAATGAGATTTTTTGCAAATTTCTTGCCTGAGGCTCTGGGAATGATTCTTCCATTAACAGTTATGGGGAGGAAGAGAAAACAGTATGTTAGGGAAAGAGAGAATGGTTTTAGTTTTGGACACCTTAAATTTGAGTCACCTGTAAAATACCCAGTTGTGAAGTAAGCAATTAGAAACAGGGAGCTGGAGCTTGGAAAGAAATTAGAGACAGACATGCATATTTGATAGCTGAACTCATATGAATGGATAAAATTTCTCAAGAAAGAACATACATTGCAAAGAGAAGTGGGACAATGACACTCCACTGGAGTGTTTGGGTGACTCCAAACAGAGGAGGAATCAGTAGAAGATATTGAGAAAGAATGGTTGGAGAAATAGGAATAGAAGGATAATTTATGCTTTCCTTTTCCTAGATGAGTTCCTTCTCTTAACTTCCTACATGAAACTCTCTCTTGGATAGAATTAGTTTTGTTCTTTTCTATAGTATTTTGGGTAACTATTACCATAATGATAACCTAGTATGGTTATCTGTGTCCTTTTTTTTTTTTAATTTTTTAATGTTTATTTTTGAGAGAGAGGGGGGTGGGGGAAGGGGCAGAGAGAGAGAGGGAGACACAGAATCTGAAACAGGCTCCAGGCTCTGAGCTGTCAGCACAGAGCCAGACATGGATCTCGAACTCAGGAACAGCGAGATCGAAGTTGGACGCCTAACCAACTGAGCCACCCAGGCACCCCTGTGTGCTTTTCTTAAATGTTTATTAAATAGTAAATTTCTTGATGGCGTTGTCAAGAAGTGTGATGTTCTAAGAATTTACCTATTTGCAGGCTAACAAGTTAGCCTGCCACAGTTTCATGGGTATTGGCAGTAGACAGGAGATTCCTGGTTCAGAGACAAAGAATTACTCTTAGTATATCAGGCAGCATGAACTTCAGTTCTCCTTGTCCTAAGTCCCATGCAGTGACTCAGAGTGGCCCAGGTGGATGCTGCACAGAGAGTGTGTTTATGTTATAGCAAAGAAACCCCTACATTAGGAAAGCAAATCTTTGACAAGCAAACCTGACCTTCCTATTACCCAGAGAGAGATGCCCTTTTATTTATTTATTTTTTAAATTATTACATTAGACATTACAGAAACTGCCTTCTGCTCTAAAGGGAGACATTACTTTTACCTTCTAAGGCTGTTCACTATAGAAATATCCTTGAAAAGCTGATCCAAAACAAAATCTGTCAATGCCTCTGCTCGCAAGATGTGTGGAAACGTCGGAGAACCCAAGGAGATTTGTATCCCTATAGGCACACTTAATGTCTCGTATATTTGTATATACCCCTTGCATCTCCCAAGTAAGTGCCTTGCATATGACAGGTGCTAATAAATATTTGTTGAAATAATGATTTAGAAATAACATCAACAATAGAAATAGTTTACAAGATGTTTCCCCAGAATTATTTACAATAGGCCAGTACAAAGATTGCTTTAACTTCTGCCATATGCTATTTAGATAAGCAGTGCATTTATAACTGTAATGTTCTTGAGAATGACAATGCGTATTGTTTTTGCTTCCTATAATCTAAAACAGAGCTTAGAACATAATAATAGAGAAACAAAGATTTGTTAAATAAACTGAAATATGTGGGGGATCCCACAGATGCAAGTGATGCAGAATTCATAGTAGGTTGTTTGTCCTTCTTTGGCTTTGCTGCTACTCCTTGGTAACAGTGCTTGCAGTTTTTATGCTCTCCAAACCATCTGAAGAAAGGAAGGTGAAAACACCAATTCCTGCTAAATGTTAGTGACTTAATAGATTACTTCTACACAAAGCTTTTGCTTTTTCTTTTCTTTTCTTTTTTTTTTTTTTTTTTACCTTGAGAGCAGTCTGGATGTTCAGGATATGATGAAATGAACTTTCTCATATCTCGTTGGTGGAAATGTAAATTGGTCTTTATTTACGTATTTGGTTATTTTCAGTGAGGCTTTATTATTATTATTATTATTAATGTTTATTTACTTATTTTTTAAATTTTTAAAAATTGTATTTAATTATTTTGAGAGAGAGAGCACAAGTGGGGGAGGAGCAGAGAGAGAGAGGGAGAGAGAGAAAGAATCCCAAGCAGGCTCCACACGGTCAGTGCAGAACCCGATGTGGGGCTCAAACCCATGAACTGTGAGATTATGACCTGAGCCGACGTAGGATGCCCAACCTACTGAGCCACCCAGGTGCCCCTAATGCTTATTTATTTTTGAGAGAGAGAGAGCGAGAGAGAGAGAGACAGTGTGAATGGGGGAGGGGCAGAGAGAGAGGGAGACAGAATCCAAAGCAGTCTCCAGTCTCCATGCTGTCAGCACAGAGCCCAATGCAGAGCTCAAACCGACAAACTGTGAGATCATGACCTGAGCCGAAGTCAGAAGCTTAACTGACTGAGCCACCCAGGCGCCCCTCAATGAGGGTTTAGATGCCTACCCAGCAATTTAATTTTTGGAAAACTGCCCTAATAAAATTAACTACAGAGAAGTTTTTTTGCACAAATATATCAAATCCAAAACTGTATTTGTAATTGCATAAAATTTGAAGATTTTTATTCATCTTAAGAAGGGGTTCTACCCTGAAGTAGTGAATCTCTGTTTAGAGCATGGGAAGACACTGCCGAGTTTTCCTCCTTGGAGATCTTTAAGAATAAATTATCACCATTGCTAGACAATTTAAATATTGGTGCCATGTGTCTTTCCCAAGATCTTTTCCATTTCATTTAGTCCAGGTTATACAATCTATCTCTCTCTATAATGCAAGATAATGCGGTTTTCAATTGCTTCTCATATTTGAGGGTTGATCTTTACAGTGATACTCAGCTAGAAGGAAGGAATTGAACTCTCTGGGGATGCATATTCAATATTAAACATTTAACCTTTCTAATGGTGGGGGGGAAAGTATTGACTTCAAAATTGTTGCAGAGTCTAGAAAGTTGCTTTTTAAACTTTGTTTTAATATAGAATCATCCTGGGATGCCTGGCTGGCTCAGCTGTAGGGCAGACCACTCTTGATCTCAGGTCTCACGTCAGGGGTAGAATTTACTCAAAAAATATGGAATCATCCACTATTATTTGTATTTACTCAAAGACATTAAGGAAATCAAATGAGATCTTAGCAACTTATGTCCTATTATTCTGCCCAAAAAAAGTGTCACCAATTCAGATCAAATCAGGAAACAGGAGGCAGAGGACAAGAATACTTACCTAGGGCTTATTTCATGTAAAAATATAAAATTCTCATGAAGTCTATTTAGTCCTTTCAGGAGTTTGTTAAATTAAGTGTTGCTACTAGGTTTGCGCAATGTCAAAAAGCAAATCCCACATCTGGAGGGAAGATGGAAGTAATTTAATAAAACATTTGACCTTTTCATATTAGTCATAATTCCATCCAAAAAAAAAGGAATTAATAGAGTTCTTTTTATTAGTAAGTCTCATCGATGCCAAGATATTCATCGGTATATTTAACTTGCTATTATTTAAAGTATCCACTCTTGGGTCTCATTGATATGCATGTGAGATTTGGTGTCTTTGATTTTCAGGGAACACCCCCCCCCCCCCCCCCCGCCCAGTGAGCAATTTATACCACCTTTCTCAGGATTTTTATAAAAAGATTTTTATTTTTAAGTAATTTTGACACCCAACATGAGGCTCAAAGTCACAAGTCTGAGATCAAGGGTCACATGCTCCACCAACTGAGCCAGCCAGGAGTCCTTACACCACCTTTCTCAGGATTAAAAAAAACACAAAAGTTTGTACAGTTGGCCAATATGGGCTTTTCTACTTTCTTTACATTTCTGTGGTCGATCTATAAAAGTGAAAAGACAGGATTATTATCTTCTGGGTTAAATCCATCTCAGGCTCTCTAGGAAGTGAAGAGGGGAATGTCCGATTACTTTTCTGACAAAAGTGATAGAGAAGGTAAAAGATAGGGTAGGAACTGAGAGAAAACATGGCAATGGGAACATGGAAAATGAAGGTAAATGTGGAACAAAGGAGATGGAGAACTGTGGGGTGCCTGAGGAAAAAGCCTCCTGGAGATGACAGAGCTATGGTATTGGAAAAGAACCGTGTAACTGGGGGTGGTGGGGACAATAAAGAATAAGTAGAAACCCTTGAGGGAAATGATGAGGAAGGGGGGGTTTATGGGAGGGTGGGGGAGAAAGAGGAGAAGGGAAATCATGAGATAAAATCAAATTTGTGCCAGTAAGTTTTCTTTTCCTGGCATGGAAGGTATAGTAATGCAAAATTTCGTATATCCTGAGAAATCCATTATTGGTTTGTGAGACCCCCTGCCAAATTTATTTCAATCACCTGTAATACGTACCAGTGGGAATATTGCTTCAAACATATAGAGAAGCTAATTTAAGCCAACAAACATTCCATTTTAATTACTCAAGTACAAACATTCCACATTTTCCCCTTGATTATCAAATGGATCTGTTTACTGGTCCAAGAACATGGGCTATATTATACACCACCTGACAATACTGAGAAAGGTTGGGTTAGTATTTCATTACGAAACATTATTGAGATTTTCTTGGATTAATGTAAAAGTCATTTTAAAAATAGTTGTTCTTCTTTCTTTTTAACGTAGTGAAATTCTAGAAATACAATTTATTTAAGGTTTGATAAAGTAACATGAACAGCCACCATTTTGATACTCTTTAGCCTAAGTAGTCCTTTTGTATGCAAGTAATATTCCTACCCATCCATCCACACCACTTACCTTTGGATCTCCATTATGCTCTAAAGAGACACCATGTTATTGCCTTAAAATAGTTATAAAAAGCAACCTTTTTATAGTAGCTTAAGGATAGAGCCCTCACTCTCATTTTTTGCTCTGTTTTATGTTTTAGCATAGATTCAAGAAAGGAATAAAAGATAGCTGGCAATTAATATAGTCAAGTTATTGCCCTTAAGTATATTTGTATAGCTATTAAGTACCTTACTCTATAAATGCAGTGTGAAGTAACTTTAATTCTCACCATGAACAATTTATGACCATTGTAGAAGTATGGGAATTTTAGTTGAAGTACTTGCAAAGAATTATTTAGTACTAGATTTTGTCATATTTTAAATGACTTGCTTCCAGTTGGGTAGAAGACAGATCCCCATTTATCATAGAAGAGAAACCTATTTCTCAGGGGCTCTGGGGAGAGAGTATCTTCTACCTTTCTCACTTACCTACAAGGCTGAGTTGGGTGAGGGTTGAGCTGGGCAGCTGCAGGCTGTGGGTGGGTGTGGCTCAGACAGCAGACTGGGTGGAAGCAGATTCAATGGCAGTGATCCCAGGGGAATTTGCTTGCGTTATGCCTTGAGTAGGGTGTGTTAAGAGAAAGAGTTTATCCGTTGGATGGTGTGTTGGTAGTTGAAGTGAAAGATACCTGTGATCATTTACTCATCATGATCCGAAATTACTTCCCACCTAAGGTAGCTTTGTGCCTTTCAGGTCCACCTCTTTTTGGTACCTTATAGAGCTGGGTATTCTGGCTAAGCCTCCCTCAAAAGGTTTGCGGCTCGAAGAAAGGAGGCAAAATGTCCTTGGGAATTTCCTGAGAAAGCTGAAGAAGATTTGATGTTTTTCAGATCTTCAGGTGAGGGTGAGATATATTGATATTTGTATAACTTCATGGGTACGTAAGCTGATAAGCCTGGGACCTCTGTGTTAGCGCTATGGGGTGGGAGAGGAGACAAATAGGAGAGGAAATGCCAAAGGAACAAAAGATTAAATGATTGAACTGGTTTTTTATTTTTAAATTTTTATTATGAAGTGTTTCAAATAATAGAAGCATATGGAGAATAATATAATGACTAACTGTATATCTACAACCCAGTGTTAACAAATATTAACTTTTTGCTTTATTTACTTCAGATGTATTTAAAGAAAAAATATTACAGAGACAAAGCCTCCCTCCCTGTTCCCATTTACAATCCCTTGTTCCTTCTTTTTCTTGTGGTGATCTTTACCCTGTTTGGGATTTCTGTTATCCCCATTAATGTTTCCATATTTTTACTACATGGGTATATGCCCATAAATAATATCATCCTGCTTTGCATGTTTTAAACATTTATGTAAGTGACACATTTACACATATTCTGCAACTTCCTTTTTTGACTAACCATGTTTAAAAAAACATTTTTAAAAAATGTTTATTTATTTTTGAGAGAGACAGAGCACAAGCAGGGAAAGGGTGGGGCCAGGGGAGATGGAATCCAAAGCAGGCTCCAGTCTCCGAGCTGACAGCAGAGAGCCCGATGTGGGGCTCAGACTCACAAATTATGAGATCATGAACTGACTGAGCCTCCCAGGTGCCCTGGCTAACCATGTTTTTAGTATTTACCATGCTAATCATTAATCTCTAATCTTCTAATTATTATATATTTCATTGCGTGAATAGTCCAGAATTCTCCACTGATAGACACTTTAGGTTGTTTCACATTTTATGGTAACCACTATTCTTTGTCTCCTTATATTAAATATATATTCTATCTAAACTTTTGTCCTTTTTTTGATTGCTAACATAGGTCAGTCATATCTTTCTCTTTTGTTCTTGATAAATCTTGCTAAAGAGTTATGGATCTGAGTTGCTGATGTTGTTTGAGAGAGCTAGTTTCTTTGGTTTGGTTGAATTATTTTTAAAAATTTTCTTTTTTATTAATTTCTGATATTTGCTTTACCTTTTACTCCCTTCAGGTTTACTCTGTTCTTCTTCTATTCTCTTGAGTTGATTTCTTTTTTTTTAATGTTTATTTATTTTTGAGAGAGAGAGAGAGAGAGAGAGAGAGAGGAAGGGGCAGAGAGAGGAAGAACTTGAAGCAGGCTCCAGGATCTGAGCTGTCAGCACAGATCCTGATGCAGGGCTCAGACTCACAAACCATAAGATCATGACTTGAGCCAAAGTCAGACACTTAACCAACTGAGCCACCCAAGCACCCCCTCTTGAGTTGATTTCTTAACTCATGTGTTTTCAATCCTTTTTGTTTTTGTGGGTTTTTTTAAATATATTTTTGATAGAGAAAGCGTGAGTGGGGAAGGGGCAGAGAGAGGGAGAGAGAGAGAATTCCAAGCAGGCTCCACACTATCAGTGCAGAACCTGATGTGGGGCTTGAACCCACAAACCATGAGATCATGACCTGAATGGAAACTGACTGAGCCACCCAGGTGCCCCTCAATGCTTTTTTTTTTTTAATGAATATATATATATAGGCTTGAAATTTCACACTAAGATCAATTTTGGCTTCATCCCACACATTTTAACATATAGTACTTAATTACATTTAGGTCTAAATATTTTGTAAATTCTATTTTGAGTCTCTAACTGATGGCTTATAAGGAATATATTTAAAACATTATAAATATCTGTAGCTTGTTTTTATTTTTTTTTAAGATTTTATTTTTTTTAAATTTTTTAAAGTATTTTCTACCCCCAACATGGGGCTCGAACTCACAACCCCAAGATCAAGAGTCACATGCTCTACCAACTGAGCCAGTTAGCTGCCCCAAGGAACTTTAAATTATTTGATTTCTTTTGATAACTTTTTCAATTATTGATTTCTAACTTTGTTGCTTTGTAGTGAGGAAATGTGTTCAGTACATAATTCTTCAAAATTTATTGGACTTCTTTTGTGTCCTACTTGCAATCAATGCATGTGAATGTTTCATGTATACTTGAAAATGTATATATTCTTTTTTTTAATGTATGTTTATTTAGAGAGAGAGAGAGAGAGAGCAGGGGAGGGGCAGAGAGAGGGGGAAAGAGAGAGAATCCCAAGCAGGCTCCACACTGTCAGCACAGAGCCTAATACAGTGCTCTATCCCACAAACCCTGAGATCATGACCTGAGCTGAAATCAAGAGTCCGACACTTAACTGACTGAGTTACCCAGGTGCCTCCAAAATGTACATATTCTATTTGTTCGGTAGAGAGTATTACACCCATTCATTTGTGCAAGCTTGTTAATTCAACAGTGAAATATTTTCTATCCTACTCATTTTTTTTTGTTTGATAAGACTTTCTTTCTATTCTATTTTGTTTATTAAAAAATTTTTTTAATGTTTATTTATTTTTGAGACAGAGAGAGAGAGAAAGACAGAGCATGAACAGGGGAGAGGGAGACAACAGAATCTGAAGCAGGCTCCAGGCTCTGAACTATCAGCACAGAGCCCGATCCTGGGCTCCAACAAATTATGAGATCATGACCTGAGCCAAAGTCAGATGCTTAACCAAATGAGCCACCCAGGTGCCCCTGTTTGATAAGACTTTCTGATAGAGATTTGTTAAAATTGCCTACTATGATTTTCTACTTGCAACTGCATGTTTTTGTTTTTGTTTTGTTGTTAGGCTCATAAAAGTTTATGATTGTCATATCTCTTTGGTGGCTTGTTCCTTTTACTATCCTGTTGCCCATCTTTATCTATCTTACTCTCTATTTTCTCTGATATTTATATCTTTCACCAGATTTCTTTTCAGCAGTATTTGGCTAATATATCTTTTCCATTACTTTCTTTATATATTTCTATGCTATCGTGTTTTAGGGGTATCTCTTAATAACAATGTATAGCTGGATTTTCAAAAAATACAATCCGATCTGAGAAACAGAGTTGTCTTATTGTGGAAAAGTGCTAGGTTTACTTAAGGCATTCCAATTTGTTCATTGCTTTAATCTCCTTTGTCTCTTTGGTATAAAATTTCTTAGTGAGAAATACAAGATGGCTCTGTCCAACAGTTCCAAGGAAACGGAGAACTAAGTTTATACAGTAGTATATCAGGATGCCCAAAGCAGGCAATAAATCCAACACTTAATTTGGTTTTCTTGTGTGCCTGCGGAAATTAGGAGAGAAACGATTCTGCAGGTACACTAGAAGAACAATTTAATAAATTCTACTTTGCTATTATTTTCCCCTTTAGTTTTCATAGATGATAAATCTTGGGAAGGAATTTTGCCATAATCTACACAGATAGATGATTTCATACCCTTACTAATTTGTAAACTCTTCAAAGGCAGACGTATCTTATACATGTTTATCTATATATTGCGTACAATTGAAGCTCAAGAGTTGACCTAAACTGAACTCTTAATTTTATGGAGGGAAGAAGAAAAAGAGAAAAAAAAAAACCAGTGGAAATTTACAAGGCAATTTTTTCTTCAAACCATAAATTACTGTGAAAGAATGGGGGTGTTGCTAGAATTTTTGTTGTACTTTGTTACCGATCTGAGTTATGGCCTCAATGACCATTTTTACAAATATGCCAAGTATATTATTAATACTTTGCAAAAGAATACATGATAGGAAATTTCAAAATAAATATGTAAAATATCCCCCTGCATCAATCACTACACTGTTAGCTCCTTGAAGGAAGTACCATGTCTTCTCATTTTTGTGATCCTAGTATGTTGTAACAGTGCCTGGCATACAGCAGGCTTTCAATAAATGTTTGAGTGAATGGATGGATAGATGTCATGCAAATCAACATTATATAACCTTACCTGTACTGAAAATTTGTAAATTCAAATAATTTCTTTCCTTACCTTCAAATGCAGGTTGAAATGCTTTCCATTCTGCACAAGATTTCTGGCATCCCAAAGGGAGAATAAACTGTTCTTTTCTTTAGGATCCTATTTTGTCCATTATGTTCAGATAGCACTTTTTATATCACATTGCAGGTAGCTATTTACACATTTGTCCCCATTCTAGTTTATGGAGAATTGTTTCTTAATCACTTTAGAAATCTGCTGTAAAGGCATGCCTGGGTGGCTCAGTTGGTTAAGCATCTGACTCTTGGTTTTGGCTCAGGTCATGATTTTACGGGTTTAAACCCCATGTTGGGCTCTGCACTGGCAGCACAGAGCCAGCTTGGGATTCTCTGTCTCCCTCTCTCTCTGCCCTTTCCTGCTCGCACTCTCTGTCTGTCTCTATCACTCAAAAATAAATGGATAAACATTAAAAAAATAATAATAAAACAAAATCTTCAAAAAAACCCCACCTCCTGTATATTTGTTGCATGATCTATAATAGAAGCCTCAGCAAATATTTATTGAATTAGATTTTAAAAGAGTAAAAATTAAGTGCCAATACTTGTTGAACATCTACTAACATCTACCCTATGCAAGAAAATTTAAAGAAGTTTTTCCTTTGGTTCTCATAATAATTCTATGAAGTATGTATTATTAATCCCTTTAAATGTATGAGGAAAGTAAGGACAGAGCAGTTAAGACAGTCACTGAGTTAAGACCTAGGTCTTAATCCTAGGCTAGCCATTCAGTAAGTGAAGAAGGTGGGACTAACCCACATGCTCCTTTTACCTAACCATGCTACCTCAGCTCACTCCCAAAACAAAACTGAGCTTACACCTGGAGACTTTGTCACTGGAGTCTTCTTTGGATCATACTATTTACCTCAGAATGTACACTATTGTTTTTTTTTTTTTATATGAAATTTATTGTCAAATTGGTTTCCATACAACACCCAGTGCTCATCCCAACGGGTACCCTCCTCAATGCCCATCACCCACTTCACTATTGTTTTTAGTTGAGGTATGTTCACCTCCCAAATCGAGTATTTCTCCTAGGATCCAAACACCTGGAAAGCAGGGATTATATCTTGTTATACTAAATGATCAGCCAGTCAGTTGTCCAGAACATTCTTTGATGTGATACTTGGGCTACAGATCTGTCTTTTAGTTGCTTAAAATCTATGGGAGAATTGAAATAAATTTCAAGCCTGGTAGTGAACCTTAATGTACTTGATGATTATGATAAAGAATTTTCTTCACGGCGCACCTGGGTGACTCAGTCAGTTGAGCGTCCAACTTCGGCTCAGGTCATGATCTTGTGGTTTGTGAGTTGAAGCCCCACATCTGGCTCACTGCTGTCAGCAAAGAGCCTGCTTTGGATCCTCTGTCTCCCCTCTCTCTGCCCCTACCCTTCTTGCACTCTCTCAAAAATAAATAAACATTAAAAAAAAAGAATTTTCTTCACATTTTTTGGCTTTGTGGTCAGATATGCCTGTGCTTAAATCTTTATTTTGATTCCTTACTAGCTCAATGCTCTTGGGCAAGTTACTTAAGTTATCTAGGCCAAAGTTTCCTCAACTGTAAAACAAGGATAAAGATGCCTGCCTCAGGGATTAAAGAAGATAATGTTCATCCTATAAATGGTAGTAGCCATTGTTGTTATTATCACCCCCTTCCCCAAAAATATGTTATTCAAAAACAATGAGTAAGTTAGATTTGTCTATATAGGTTAAATGTCTAGCTAATACATATTTATTTAATACCACCTAGTGGTCTCAGGGCTACTCCCAAACCAATGCAGAGACAAATGAGTAGAGAAGTTCCCCAGACAGAGGTTAATGCCCCAGACAGAGACTGAAGAGAACACAAGTATCATTTCCTTCTATTCCTGTGCAGCAGTTTATAGGGGCATTAGAGTAGGATGTGACATAAATTTTATAAAGATATTGTACATTAAATATACATACTATTACACCCCATCTAGAATTACAGCAACATCAATTATGAGCATTACTTGTCAGTCACTATTACTGGTGTTCTCTCTATAAACAAGCTCAAAAGTTCTGTGGTGATCTATTAGAGGTTTTCTGTATCCTTCCTCCACCCCCTTCTGATCCTTTTAGGCTCTTATGAGCAAACTGTTGATCATGACTAAAAGCAGCTAAGTGCTTTCTTTCTTGGTGCTTAGCAGTTTCTCTGGAAGTCAGCAGATAATAATGTAGCCCTTAATACAGACTCAGGCCAAATTTAGTGAGTGGGGGAAAGAGCATGACATAAAGTTAAGGAAACATGGTCTTTCAAGAAGACAGAATGAAGAAAAATATTTTCAAGGTAACCTTTAAGTCACATGGCTGGGAATGTTTTCTTTTGCAAATTTCCTTTATAAATAAATCACTTTTGAACCTTTAGTCCTGTAGGAAAAAGTACTGGAAGAAATGAAATGGGCTAGTTGTAAATGACAGAAATAGATATTTGAAAGTTACATATACCAGATATCAGCTTGTAAAATGGTAGAAAAACTCCTCTAAATCTTGGGATAAAAATAAGGGTAAATGCTGAATTAGCACCCTCACTGTTCATTGTAGAAGAAAGATCCCTTCAGTAGAAAGAAACCCCATCTTCTGTGGGTACTCTATCAAACAGGAACTGCTTGGGCAGTGTTCTTGCCTTTTCCCTTGACCATCCACTCGGACGTCATAGTCACCAGTGATGTTTGGGATAAATTCGAAAGAGACACCTCTCTTCCTGGATCAGAGTCCACTGTTTTCCCCCCTGCTACCCAATACAATGGCATTGCCATCCTACCAATAATTTCACTTTGGATGTAGAATTATACAATTAGAAACATAAAGGATATGTCATATCAACATTAATATTTTTGTAGTAAACATTACACAGCTGATTTGTTTTATCAATAATATATATTAGGAATACAAAAATTACAGTAAGTCCTCAAGTGATGAATTTGTTTTGTAGAGATGCTGTTGTACCATTTATCACTCATGCTTTGTGGTCCCCTTTGGGTTTTTGAGGCAACATAAACCACAATTAGGCATGCTGTACCAGCCCATTTACTGGGTAACTCCATAAGCTGAGTTTTTAGTGGGACCTGAAATAAGAAAGAACTCTGAAGTAGTTCAGGCTTCTGTTCAGGCAGTCTTGCCATGTGGACCCCGTGGCCAAGCAAAACCGATGGGCTGCTCTATCTGCTGGTGGCAGATAGAGATGCTATATAGCATCTGGCAAGCCCCAATAACAGAATCACAACAGATACCCTAGATTTTTGGAATAAGGCTATAGTCTATTCCGCCAGCAACTATTCATTAGAAAAGAAGATCCTTGACTGGCTGCTGGTCTTGGAACAGACTGAATGCTTGACCATAGGATATCCAAATTGCCACACTTGTGCTTTCTGATTCACTGAACCATAAAATTGGATGTGCACAGTGCATTCCATTATAAGATAGAAGTAGCATATATCAGGGGTCAGCAAATTTTATCTATAAAGGGCCAGATAGTAAATATTTTAGGCTTCGCAGGCCATATGGTTTCTGTTGCAACTATTCAGTTCTGCTGCTGTAGCTCACAAGTGGCCATAAGCAATTCATAAGTGCATGACTGTGGCTGTGTTCCAATAAAACTTTATTTATTGACACTGGAATTTTAATTTCATATCCTTGTAAGAGTCATGATATATTATTCTTTTGATTTTTTTCCCAATCATTCCATTCTTAGCTCACAAAGATGTAAACTACAAAACAGACACTAGGCTGGATTTGGGCCATGGCAGTGGTTTGCCAACCCCTGGTATATACGAGACTACACCCAAGTAGGTCCAGAAGGCCCAAGCAGAACCAGTGGTCCAGGCTCCCTTGGTGCCTGCTTACTGGTTTTCCTTTTGTCCTTCAATCCTTTCTAGATTACATTAACAGAAAAGAAGATATGGGCTTGGCCTGTGAATGGGTCTGCATGGTATCCTGCAATAGGAAGATGTGAATGGCTACTGCATCACAATTCCACGGCCAGTCAGCTCAACTCTGAGCAGTACCTACATTCCCTTTGTGTAGAAGGAGAAATGGCCTGAGAAGTAGTTCTGCGTTCACTCAAAAGCAGTTAATAAAAGATTTTTATACTCAGGACACTTGGAAAGAACCCTATTGGAATATCGATCACAATGTGAAAGTGGGGAGAGGTATGTGGATGAAGTTTTTGGAATGGAAAGAGCATGAAAATATTTGTGTCTCATGCAAATGCTCGTCAGAGGCCATTCATAGTGGAAGAGGCTCTCAATAATCAGGTGGACAAGATGAGTCATTCTGGGGGCACCTGAATGGGTGGCTCAGTCAGTTGAGCATCCGACTTCTGCTCAGGTCATGATCTCGCAGTCTATGGGTTCGAGCCCTGTGTCAGGCTTTGTGCTTGTCAGCTCAGAGCCTGGAGCCTGGTTCTGATTCTGTGTCTCCCTCTCTCTCTGCCCCTCCCCTGCTTGTACTCTGTCTCTGTCTCTGTCTCTCTCTCTCTGTCTCTCTCTCTCTCTCAAAAATAAACAAACATTAAAAAAAAAAAGATGACTCTTCTGTCCATGTCAATTCGCGTCTTTCTCCAGACAGTCCAGTGCATGCTTGACGGGCGGTAGTGGCAGGGACAGTGGCTGCACAGGCTCACCAGCTTTGTCTAATCCTTATCAAAATTGATCTGACTAGCACTATTTGCAGAGTGGTGCAGAGTCTATCAGATTATGGTTATTGTGTTTGTCCATTAATAGTTAAAAATGGGGACGCCTGGGTGGCTCAGTTGGTTGGGTGTCTGACTTCAGCTCAGGTCATGACCTCACAGTTCCTAAGTTTGAGCCCTGCATTGGGCTCTGTGCTGACAGCTCAGAGCTTGGAGCCTGCTTTGAATTCTGTGTCTCCCTCTATCTCTGCCTCTCTCCCACTCATGCTCTGTCTCTGTCTTTCTCTCAAAAATAAATAAACATTTAAAAAATTTAAATAGTTAAAAATGGCCAAGGAATAGCAAGAGATGCCACACTGGATCACTTGAGTGACAAACATATTATTCCATGCAGACTATATAGTAGCAA
This sequence comes from Panthera uncia, assembly GCF_023721935.1. NCBI lineage: Eukaryota > Metazoa > Chordata > Mammalia > Carnivora > Felidae > Panthera > Panthera uncia. Next base: position 39,682,746 of record NW_026057586.1, on the reverse strand, counting down.
CCCTATGTCCTTGTAGTGATTAGAGTCAATTATCCCTTCCAGTATTTTAACTTTTTGTGACTGCTGATCTACTGGCACAAAGATCCCAAAGTGACCAGGTGCCAGTGGTAGCATTAAATTTAATGGGACTCTTAATATGTGCTCTAGTGAAAAGTACACTCCCTTTGAGAATCAAACCTGTAGACACACATGTCCTGTTGTAATCTGTATATGCTGCTATAACAAAATGCCACAGACTAACTTATAAATAACAGAGATTTATTTTTCACAGTTCAAGAAGCTGGAAGTATAAGATCATGGTGCCCTGTTTGGGTGAGAGCCCATCCCAGCTTCCAGACTTCTTGTATCCTCATGTGGCAGAAGACAGACAAGGAAGGTCTCTGAAGTCTCTTTTATAAAAGCATTAATGTCTCTTTTATAAAAGCAAATTAGTGTTCTCTCATGACTTAATCACCTCTGGAAGTCCTCACCATCACATTGGGCATTAGGATTTGAACATATGAATTTGAGATGGGTGGTTAGGACATAAACATTCAGACCATAGAAGGGCCTAACATTGCAGAGATGGGAAGCATGCATTCTCCAATGAGTCGTTAGGAGTAGTGGAGGACAAGGCCACTCCTGTTTTTATTCCCTGATTCTCTAATCCATATATTTTACCGGAGATAGAATAATATAATGGCATTGATTTAAGGTACATAGCGTATCCTGAAGAATATTGCCTCTTCCTAAAGGAATGTCATCTCTAAGCTGGTACCTTAGCTTCACCTTTGAGAGACTGCTCTAATGTTTGATCAGGCTGGCAGGTGCTGGATAATGATGTATGTGACAAGAGCAATGGAATCCACGGTCATGTGCTCACTCATGGCTCCTGTGCCAAAAAGTGTCCCTTGATACAAAATAATAAAACAGGATAGGACAGGAAAAGATGGATGTGTCAGTTCTCAGCAGAGAAAGCAAATTTGCCCTTCCTCCACCTTTTTGTTCTTTTTGCCCTTAATGGATTGTATGACGCCAACCAACATTTGGGACAGTCATTTGCTTTACTCAGTTCACCAATTTAAATGCTAATATCTTACAGAAATCCCTCACAGACACACCTAGAAATAATGTTTTACTCACTACCTGGGCATCCTTTAGTCCAGCCAAGCTGACACATAAAATTACCTATTACACAAGAGCTTCCAGAGTACTTATAGCTTCTTGCTCATCAGGTCTGATTAACATGATCTCAACAATATAGGGGACCAACGTGACATTCTCTGGAATGTTGAAGTGGTCCAGGTCCCCTTAGATCATATCATGATAAAGGGCAGGACAGCTGTAGGATAAGACCATGAATATAATCTGTTATCCATCTCAGTTAAGTCTCAACTTCTGATTCTTCTCTTATGAAGAATCCCTTATAGAAGGGATGAATTCACTAGCATATTCAATATCAGAAGCTGACACTGGAGTTCCACCTTGGTTAAGTTTGTGAAAGTCCATTTTTATTTGCCACGATCTATTGATTTTTTCCAAGAGCCAAACTGGTAAAATAAATGGGGGTATAACAGTTGAACTAATCTCTCTATTCTCCCCAGGATGTGTCATGATTTTTAGGTTGTGTTGGCAGAAGCTAGGGAATAAGTTGGACCCAGAGACTTTCCCAGGATCTTTTTAGCCTCCTCATGCCACAGAATTGATAGGGGAAGAGGTAGTTATTGTCAGAGAGAGAGAGGGCTGCCAGATGTCAAGGTGGTTGACTAAGACAATGAGCCAAACTGAAAGTAATTAAGACTTTATTCACTTATTCTGATAGTATAAGCAAGAGGCTAAACAGGAAAGAATGACAAGGTCCATTGTTCCATTTTCCCCATGGAGGGGCACTGGGCAACGGTCAGACATATCGGTGCAGAGGGGGTGACACTGTGTCACTCTAGGGAGCTGGAACAAAAAGCTCTTCGGGCTGGGGGCAGACAGGGAGGAGAGGGGGAGGGGCTCAGAGTGGAAAAGTATTGAATACTGGGCAAAGGGGAGAAAAGTGTTCAGGGCCCCCTAATAAGGAGGTCTTGGCAGAGTCTCCGGAAAAATTTCTCAGCCAAGACCTGCTGCAGTTTTTAAAAAGGCTTCCAGCTGGAGGCTCCTAGGCTAGGAGTACATGTCTGTGGAAAAGCATGGTGGGCTCAGGGAGGGGGGCGGGGCATGGCTCTGAGTCCCAGACTGCAGCTACCCCCAGAGGCTGCAGTGCCCTGCTGTGCACCACCTCTGGTGCCAGAGAGTAAGTAGTTCTTCCACCCACAGGCCTGCAGAGAGCATCCTTGTAATTGCCTTTGGTTCAGCCTGAAAGATCCCACCTAGGATTTTGGTCCTGTATGCCTGGGCAATTGATTACTGGAGAAAATTGGTTGCTACTGCATCATGGAATAGGACTACGCCTGGAATCCAGAGCATTTACTTTTAGGGGGTTTGCACTCCTTTTTTGCATAATATTCCATTTCCCAATAGTCTTACAGTGGAAAACTGAGACAAATGAATAAAGGCAAGACCCACAGAAATGAAAGTTTGGGTCACCCTACCAGGTCAAGATGCCCATCGGACTGAGGTGCTAACAGAGACATGGAATGAGTAGTGGAAGAAAGCAGTTACCATCACCAGGTTAAACCACGTGTGCCTGTGTGTGCGTGTGTGTGCGTGCGTGTGTGTGTGTGTGTGTGCGCGCGCACACACACACACACACGCACACACACACACACACACACACACACACACTAGCAGCAGTTATGCTCCTGCAATGTAATTGGTTTTCTCTCTGCTACTTTACTGGAAAAACACCTAGTAGAGGCCAACATTTTTTGTTTAATGTTTATTTATTTTTGAGACAGAGAGAGACAGAGCATGAATGGGGGAGGGTCAGAGAGAGAGGGAGACACAGAATCCGAAGCAGGCTCCGGGCTCTGAGCTGTCAGCACAGGGCCCGACGCGGGGCTCGAACCCACGGACCGTGAGATCGTGACCTGAGCCGAAGTCGGATGCTTAACTGACTGAGCCACCCAGGCGCCCCAAGGTCAACATTTTAAGTTCAGATGGCAGTATGAGAGAGTTGACTGCATCCTGCCGCCATTTAGTAACTGACAGTACTCTGTGTGTACTGTTGCTTGAGGACATAAATCTTTCAAAAGGATGAGGGAGAAGATACTGAGGGGCCAAAAAAGGTATATTTTGCTAGATATCTTCCATTTGTTCCTCTACATCCACTTTCCACATCTTTCTATCCTACTCTTTGCTCCTGGGGACAGCTCTGTATGGTCTACACAAAAAAATCCCTCCTGCCTTCTGGTTTCTGATTGGGTTTGGCCAAGGAGGAAACCAGGCAGGAGATGGGCTAAAGGTAGAGGGGAGTGAGGTGAAGGTATTTATTTTTTCAGCTGTTTCCTGCAGGTTTGCTTAGGTTGGTGGTGACCCTTGACCCAAAGTCATTACTCCTGTCAAGGGCATAGCTCATTTCAAGGTGGTCTCTCTCCCACAATACTCCCCTTTGGCTTTCCGTGGCTGCTCTCTCCCCTCACCCTTCAGCCCTACAAGTAGTAACAACTGTACTGTTATTATACTGTACTAGTAACAATACTGTTACTAGTCCCTGGGTACTGAGTGACTTGTGATATTTTCCAGTATCTTGCCCGTGACTTTGTAAACAGTCCTTTTGTTAAAACTCCCTTGAATTAACCTAGTGTGTGCCTTGTGTTTTGTGTTCAACTCTAATTCATAAAATCTATCCCCACCTCACCTTTTAAAAATTATTCTGAGCCTGGTGTTCTCAAGTCAAAACCTTTGAAGTTATTCCTTAATAATGATAAATTAATAGTGATAAATTAACTGTGAATATTCCAAGTTGATATCATTTATGACTATTGTGCATCATTCACTAAGATATTTCCTGGCTCACTCCCTTTAATCAAGTGACCAGATGGCTCCGGGGGATATTTCTGAAAGGCAAATTGTAGCAAATCCCTGCTGTCCCTGAAATCCCTCATGGCCCACCTTCACATACAAAATGATGCTGATACTCCTTGGCATGCTGCATTAGGACCACTGTCCAGCCTATTCTGGCACAGTTTTCCCCTACCCACTCTACCTTCCGGTCAGAATGAACTCATAGTTCCCCCACTGGAGAGTCTCAGCACAAGTAGCTGACTCCTCTCTGCTTTGCAAGCCATTTCTCCTCTTTCAAGTCTCAGCTCAAGAGTCATCTCTCCCTGCAAACTTCCTTCCAGCACTCTGGCATGCTCCTTCAATGTCTATGGTCTCCTTCTTCCTTAGGCTTCAGAGAAGCTGGTCTTTTTATAAATCATCTTTCCTCTGAAGTAAAATCTTCCCTTCTCCACTTTGATGCAGTCATTTCCTTTGAGTTGTTGTAAGTCTTAGTTCTTTTCCCTATAGAAAATCTCCCTCATAAGAGGGAAGAGATCTTCCTCTGAAATTGTCATTGTACACTAGAGACCTGTAGTAACTTAATTCTCTGATTCCTGGCAAACCCTCAAGAAATCTTTGAGTAGATAAGTTACTAGGTTGGAGGATTAAGCCACACACTTATTTTAATATGCAAAAAGTAAGCAAAACATAATTTTATTCAATTCCAGAATCTATATAAGGTAAATAGAATTTTGCATACCATCACATATTTCCTATGAATTAAGACAGTCTGCTGTCTTTAAAGTTTTATTTTTTTATTAAGAAATTTTTGGGGGGCCTGGGTGACTCAGTTGGTTAAGTGTCCAACTTTGGCTGAGGTCATGATCTCACAGTTTGTGGGTTCAAGCCCTGCATCGGGCTCTGTGCTGACAGCTCAGAGCCTGGAGCCTGCTTCAGATTCTGTGTCTCCCTCTCTCTCTCTGCCCCTCCTCTGCTTACGCTCTGTCTCTCTCTCCTTCAAAAATAAACATTAAAAAGAAAAGAAATTTTTTAATATATACTTTTTTTTTATTTGAGAGAGAGAGAAAGCACAAGCGGGAGAGAGGGGCAGAGGGGGAGAGAGACAGAATCTTAAGCAGGCTCCACACTCAACATGGAACCCAACACGGGGCTTGATCTCATGACCCTGGGATCATGACCTGACCTGAAATTAGGAGTCAGAGGCTCAACTGACTGAACCAACCAGGTGCCCCCTAATCTGCTGTCTTTAAAACCTTAAAATTGGATAGAAAATAATAGTCAACTTAGGTCAAAATAAAGTCAGGTACTTGGTTTGATTTTGTAATCTCTTAAGTTATAATGTACAGCATGCTTACAAAAACATGGAAATCGGTTTGATTTTTAATTCAGGTTTTAGTAGGCAGCAGAGCTAGAGTTAAGGGTTAAATATTGCTTTTGGCCCAAGACGGCATCCCAACTGTAAAAAAAAAAAATTCAAAAGTATCTGCTGCAAATTATAATATATGTATTTGGATACAAAGAAAATTAGTGTATTCTTTCTTTTTACTCAAAAGACATAAATAGGATCAAAAAAAAAAGCAATAGGTACAGTGTGTGAGAGCTCTTTTGAAACATTATGTTTTAATTTTCTCTTCAAACAAGCTTCTGAGTACTTCCCTTGTATTTCCATGGACAAGATTAGGAAAAAAGCAAAACAGATGATTCATTATATGTGATTTGGAGTTTTTAGGCTTCACCATAAGATTAATTTGGCTTTTAGTCTAAATAGCTAATGCAAGGGCAAATCTAAATAAAGAAATGTACTTACATTAACATCTTTTCTTTTCTTTCCATGTGATTTGAAAAAGTGAAGGAGGCTGAATTACATGCTGGAATTCAGGGGAAAAAACGTCAATTTAACTCAGTGCCATCATTCAACACGATGTCTGTATTATAGAGAGAACAACATATCCTACCCTACCATTCTATTCCAAGTAATATTTAATTGCTTTCTGAACCTCTTCCAACTTCAATTAGTGTTAATTTAGTGTGTAACTAAATACATCACCCTAAAATAATTAGGAATGGTACGTTGTCCTCCATAACATATGTGGTTTGTATTAGCAGCCTTGGTTTGCAAGAGTCTTAAATAGGGAAATAGACGAAGAATCTATTTTCTCAATATGATCTATTCTCAGCCATCCATATACACACATGCACACACATACATGAGCTTAATTAGCAATTGATTCCTTTTGTCATTTTGGGAGCACAGGCTGTTATTGGTTATATAGATTATGGTTCAAGTGCCTTGGCATGATATAGCAGACCCTCCATGATCTGACTTCTGCTTCATCTCTGGCCTTGCACCCCACACTCCAATTCCAGTAATGTGACATGTTTTGTTTGGCTCTCTCACACTTCTGTGTTTTTGTTTTTGTTGTGCTACCTGCTAAAGTACCTTCCAGCTGAGCTACAGCTGCTCACATTTCCAGGCTCCTTTTCAAGTGTTAGCCTGCTAGATATTTTCTATCTGCTCCTCCAATTCTTCTTCTTATCCTTTCTAACTCATCTGAGTGCCCCAGGGGTTGATGTGGGAAGTTTCTTCCATCACTGTGCTCCCCTGGGCTCCAGCTTGCAATTGAAGTTGGCCAGTGGGAGGCGGCTCTGACTGGAAGATTAGAGGGCAGGAGGAGGGGGAGGTCTGGATATTTATTCCCTCCACTTCTGCACACTCTCATCCCTGCTGGACTGTGGTTTGGCAATGGCTTTGCTCTTCTAACCAATGCCGTACCCCCACAGCTCCGACTCTCACTTGTTATTGGAGACAAACCTTTCCATCCCTTCAGGTCTATGGGTTTAATACTTCCGGACACTCTTGTTCACCCTCAGGACTTCATCCTTGTTGGTTCTCTTAACCTTGCCCTTACCTCTGTGAATAGTCCTTAGAGTGAACTGTTCTCATTTACACCTTTGAGTGTGCTACCTCTCCCTGGGACATTAATACAGTTAGCCTCTTTTTATACTAAAAAATTATTTTATTTTAGAGAAAGAGAGCATGCAAGCAGGAGAGAGGGGCAGAGGGAGAGAGAGAGAGAGAGAGAGAGACAGAGAGAGGGAGAGAGAGAGGGAGAATCTTAAGCAGGCTCCACACTCGGTGCAGAGCCTGATGCGGGGCTTAATAACACAACCCTGGCATCATGACCTGAGTCGAAATCAAGAGTCCGACGCTCAACCAACTGAGCCACCCAGGAGCCCCCAGCTAGCCTCTCTTTGATGCCATCTCCTGGGATAGAATTGAAGTTTTGTGCTTTCACTGAACCCATTGCAGACTTATATTACACAACCTGGCATACCTGATTGTACCATTTCCTAAAAAGCTTATTTCCTTCTATAGTCAGAGGAGTCCCTGTCAACATCACTAGGGTAAAATGCAGTGCCTTGCACATATTTGGCTGTCCTTAAACATTTTTTAAATAAATTGATAAATATTATGAGTGGTTGGTGTGATTGTTAATAAAGCATGTTTTTGAACATATATCATCTCATTTAGCCATTACAATAATTCTCCAAAGTGGGATTAACATCTTCCTTTTACAGATGACTAGACTGAACCCTAGAGAGTATAAATAGTGCAAGTAACAGTAAGTGAAAAAGTAAGCCTAGGTCTTTTTTTATTCCAAAGCTTGTTCTTGTAACCTTTAGGCTATAATGCCTGAATAGTGATGAGTTCCTATAGAAACCGATTAGAAAGCACTAGAAATATTTTTGAGTGGCTTCCTTATATTTTCCAAGATGTCCCAATCTTCATTTTGACCCTTGCTCAAAGGCAAATGCAATGTGTTAACTACATTAACAGAATTGTTCAGGCAGCTGTGGAATGTTAATCTTGTGGTATTATATGTGAATTTTGAAAAAAATCAGTGGAAAAAGTTCAATACAACTTATACATTTGACTCCCGATTTTTCAAACTTATTATTTAATTTTACTTGGGAATGCATAATTCTTTTGCCCTAGTGGGAAGGGTGAAATGGGATCGATCCATCAAGAACTAGGAGGGATTGGAGAATAGACATAATCTGGTTGGGAAAGATTTCATTCATGGAATCATAGTAGAAAACCACCCATTTTATACCCATGCCAAGATCTACCAAGACAACAACGCAAGGCTACTTTCTTGATCGTCAGGATCCACAACTAATAATCAGTCACTATATAATCATAAACAAGAATCATTCTAAATACATCTATTTGTTCTTCAAAATGTGAGACAATTGGACACTTTAATTTATTTATTCAATACGTATTTATTGAGTGTCTACTAGAGCTAGCTGTTTCTAATGCTTGGGAATCATCAGTGAACAAATAAAAGATCCTTACCCTTGTGGATCTTGTGTATTTTCATGCAAATTCATTCTGTATATATGGACAACTGAAGAGAGCAATTTTCAAAATTATAGCCTATCCCAGGGGCTCCTGGGTGGCTCATCTGGTTAAGCATCTGACTTCAGCCCAGATCATGATCTTGTGGTTCATGGGTTTGAGTCCCCATCCAGCCCCATTGTTAGGCTCCACGATGATAGTGTGGAGGCTGCTTGGGATTCTCTCTCTCACTCCTCTCCAACTTGTGCTTTCTCTCTCCCTTAAAAGAAATAAATGAACTTAAAAAAAAAGAATTATAACCTATCCCAAATTTTATTTTTTATTTCCAGAAAAATTTAAAGAACACAGAAGAAATCCATATAAAATAGCTAACACAAAATGCATGTGAGTTGTCAGGCATATTTTACACATATTAACTTATTTAATCTTTGTAAAAGTCCCGTGACACTACATTCATTCCCATTTTAAAAATGAAGAAAATGAGGTAGGGAGAGGGTGAAAAAACTTGCCAACATCACACATATTTGTCTCTAGCACAGTTGGAACTTAAACCCAGGTTCTGTATCCTCATGGTCTTTGTTCTAACCCACCATATGATTCTGTTTTGCTGGGATTGACCTTCAGCCAAAGCCTCACAGAAGTTTTGATATGGATTTAGATTTTATAAACTCATTCAGTAGAGTATCTCATTCATTTCAGAAATCCCCCAAATAAGTACTTTCAGAAGGGAATAACTTACTGCTTCTAAGACAGCCTGAATAGAAATATGTTTCTGGTAGCTTATTCTATCAGGTCCTGGTTCTATCTTGAAAACTCTATAGAAGAATATCATTCCTCTCTCACATGACAAACGCTTTCACTTATTGGGAGGCAGTCATCATTGCCCATCCCTTTCCTAGAGCCCAACCTTTTGACACCTTCCTCTTTTTTTAGGTTAAACTTCTTGTTCTGCAGTTATCTAGAAGCAAAAATGAAAATAAATTGAATGATGAAAACTTTCGGTCATTTCTTTCAATGTCATTTCCAGTGTTGCATCAGAAACAGGGTGGGGGGGGGAAGCAATCCACAAGCACAACAATAAATGAGGTATACGATTTAATTCTGGATATTACAGGGAGGCTTAATGAAGCAGAGAAGTGGATCTCTAGAAAGGAGAGATTAAAGTCTGGAAAAGAAGTATACCTGTCTGGGGATTAAAAAACAAACAACTTTAAAAGGTCAAGGAACTTAGAAAGGAAGCTCATAAAGGTAACATTTGGACTCCTAAAGTAGCCGAAGATGAGAACATGTAGCTGAGAATGGACTTATTGAAATAAAATGTTGACATAAGAAATCATTACTTATGACTAATTACTACGGAAATTGTAGCAGAACTAGATTTGGTTTGTATTTCAGACCCTCCAGAGTATGGTTACTTCTGATAAAATAATAAGTGTGAAACTGCATTAAAAAGTTGTAATAACTGTATAGCAATTTTATTTTTTTCACGCAAAATTTTAATTTAGGTAGAACAAAAATTATCTTTCATAGCACATAACAAGACTAATGAAATATTAAAGACTTTTGCTTCGAACTCAAGCTTGAAAGTTACTTGGATAAACCTGAAGGTATGGGTAAAAATGAGACACATCTGTGTGTCTAAATATTTTTCAAATATTAAAAAAAAAAAAAACACTCAGTAGCACAAGAAATCCCAAGGAGAAGATGAGGCAATCTAATGGTCATCTCGTTCTTCCAAATTGAACCTTAAAAAGTATGTTGTGGGGCGCCTGGGTGGCTCAGTCGATTACATG
>NW_026057586.1:39365301-39372578 GCF_023721935.1 Panthera uncia | reverse complement strand
AAAAAAAAAAAAAAAAAAAAAAAAAAAAGAAGAAGACTGAGAAGTCAAATTCCAGGGTACTTTCTTTGTCATAGGCTTAATGAGAAACAAGTCTTGGGATGAAGAAGAAAAACTGAGGGTTCTAGGAAGAAAATTCCCAGAAAAAAAATGGGGCAGGTGAAAAAGGGATTGGTAGAGTTTCAGTTATGTTTAAGCATTTGAAAAAAATACATAACTAGTTTTAAATGTATGGTGACCTCAAAGGAGTAGTTGGAAAAAGTTAAGAATTTGCTTCTACAAAGCCATTCAGGTAAAGGACAATGGCAAAAATAAGTTCTAGAAGGGGCAATTGTACTAGAAAGAAAATATAATTATAGTAATTATTTCAATCTATAGTACACAGTAATGTGAACACTGATTTTTTTTATTTAGCTATGTTTTTGTTTTAATTATGTTAAAATGGGGAAAAGTGGCAGGTATCAGAAAGTGAGAACACATAGACAAAGATAGCAACCTAAGAAAAAAATTATTTTTTTTGTTTATTTACTTTTGAGAGAGGGAGAGACAGAGTGTGATCAGGGGAGGGGTAGAGAGAGAAACACAGAATCTGAAGCAGGCTCAAGGCTCTGAGCTGTCAGCACAGAGCCCGACGTGGGGCTCGAACACATGAATCGTGAGATCATGACCTGAACTGAAGTTGGACACTTAACCGACTGAGCCACCCAGGCGCCCTCCTGGACTCCTCAGAAAACTTTTTACAAATATGGAGGTAAATGCCAAGAGAAGCAGGTAAAAGAGAGAATGTTTTTAAGGAGAAATGGAGAGAGGGAGGGCAAGTCTTTATTAAAACTCAGTCAGTATTATTATTGGATTAAAATTTATAATAATCCCAAAGGCTTTGGGGGCAATGCAAAAATAAAAGATCATACAAAATCTAAAAAGTCATGAAGAAAAATTTAATTTGCAAAGCTACAGAGAATTACGGTGAAGAAAAAAATAACTGATTAGACCGATTTCATTTCAAGCTGATCATGTCCTTTTCATCTGATATATGATGCACAGTCATATTTTCCTAGCTGTACCTAACAGACCCGATCACATAAGAAACAGAGTAAAAAGATATATAATAACCAAAGGATGACCATAGGTTGTTTGTTTGTTTTTTTCAAGCCCTAGTTCTATAACAGTATTTTAAGCCAAGGTTATATCAAAAGTTTTCAAGGTCCTCCTTGCCCAGGCTGTCTCTGTTACCTCAGGGATCTTACATTCAGCTATAGTCCTTCTCCCTTGCTTACTCGGTTCCAGTGACCTCCATGCTGATTCTTGAGAATGCCAGTCATGCTGCTGCCCCAGGGCCTTTGCATTTGCCAATTCCTTCTGCCTGAAATACTTTTGGATATCCACAGAGCTGGCACCTCACTACCTTCAGGTCATTATCCAAGTGCCATTTTTTTGTGAGCTTCCTATTTAAAATCGCACACCCTCTTCTCAGAGTCATTCCCCATTCTCCATTCCTGCTCTATTTTCTTTATATCACTTATAATTATCACTACTTTTACCTGTTTTTGTTTGTTAATTATCTGTCTCCTTCAACTAGAATGTCTGCTCCATATGGACAGGCATTTTTGTCTGTTTCATTTAGTGTTATGTCCCTAGTATAGCGCCTGCTACATAACAGAAACTCTGTACATATTTGTTGAATGAATGATGGTGAACCCTACTCCCCATCTTTTTTTTTTTAATCAAGAAGAGGTGGGAAAGCATCCACCCAAAGTTTGTTTGGCATCTATTCAATTTAATATTAAGAAATTTCTGTTTGATTGTCTGAAGAAATTGAAGGGAAAGATATGGAATATTGTATGAATCTGTCCTCATAAAAGCCACCACAAAATGGCTTCAATTAAAAATAAGGTTGACAAGTGATTAGTTCTACATTATGGCTTTTTTACGTTTACATCACATTTATTTTTTTTCAGTTTTGAGAATGACATTACAAACTGGGTAGGACACTTTTAGTTCAGTTTTGGCAAATGCTTCTAACAGGAATCGTGATACAAATGTTACTCTTCTCTACCTCTCTTCTTAAGATATGTTGCTGATGATTTTAGACGTCATCTCATTCATGTAAACCATTTTTAAGACACACACAAAATGCTGAATCTAACTATAGCACTAAGGCTTCTAATAAAAAATGTCTCCATTAACATTCATTTAGTGTTTCATTTTTTTTCTTGTTATAGTTTAAATATCTGATGTGTAATTTCTTTTATCAGTTAACATATCATGACAGTTAAGTAAATACTAGACAAAAATAGGGACACCCCTTTATGGGGAATTAACAACTATTAAGTAGAGGATGTTAATATGGTTTTTCTACACTCTATGGGATATACAACTTTAAAAGTAATAGTTCCATAATACAACATAACAAAAAAGTCATAAAGATGATAAGGATACTTATGTCCCATACCTGGAACATCTCTGGAAGTCTGGAGACCGAGCAGAGCATTCGGGGTTGGGTCGGTGATATCACAGAGCTTAAATTCTTTCCATCTTTCTGGTCTACCATTCTCAGCATAAAATGCTTTTCTCATTAAGGTAATAGATTTGAACCTGTAAAGTATACTAACTACCACGTCCTTTCCACCAACATAAGGAATTTCTTCTGTCCCCTGTTGTTTCCTCCCCTTAGAGTCTCTCAGGTACTAACAGGTGAGTGGAATTCACCAGGAGACAGTTTACATAGAGGCGGAGAGCACGTGTGGTGGATTTAGTCAGCCGGTGTTCAAACACTGGACCTGGAACCACTACTACTCACGAACTCTGCTATCTTGAGTAACTAACTTCTCTGTGTCTGAGCTTCCTTATTTGTAAAGAAGGTAAGGGGACCTTGCTCAAATACGTTTAAAGTGTTTAAACCTACGCGTGGCATATGATAAGTGCTCAATGAATGGGAGATCTCATTGTTACCTCCCTGTTACGATAGATCTCCCGAGTTCAATACCAAATCAAGACTTGGCCGTTACCTGGACAATAGAGACGATAGTTCAGGCCCAAATCATTACTGCTTCAATTATATGGAGCTTTTAGGAGTTAGGCATTTCATTTGTTTAACTGATCTGAATAATACAATATACCTTGTCACTGCGTTAGTGATGAGGTTAAAGTTATGGTGTAAAGATTAAGAGGTATCTGGTAGACAAATGGATTGGGGTTATACCCACCACTGATACCTACTGAAACCATCAGGCAGTCAAACACTGTTCAAACCTACTACCAGGCCATGGTATGTGTGGATCCTTTGGACAGATTATCTGAGGAGGGAGTTTTATTTCATTTGGTGTTTCACACGTTACCTGATTGAATTGCTTGCATGTATGCAAATATGTATGTATGTTTGAATATCCACATGCAAGTAGAAACAAGGAGAGAGATAATGAGAGGTAGATTGTAAGCCTGAGAGTATTGTCATTACAGACTTTAACAAGTTAGAGATCTGGTAGGAAATATGTCAGGCTAAAATATTTGTGCAGAAACTATGGAGCGATGGATTTTCTGGAGACAGTCCTGATCAAAACAGCATTCTCTTGTTCGTTGCTTTTTCTTTTCGAAGTCCTCTGCTTGCTATTCTTGTTCCTTGGACACAGAAGTGGAGCTGATTTTACAAATGAGTGTTGCTTCTATGTTTCTTAAAAGCCGCAGGAAAATAAGTCAAATCCTCTGCAGATGACACGAGAGCTTTCTTGAGAACAAACCCACCTGTCCACCTCTCTGATGAAACAACTTTTCAAGCACTTTCCCTTCATTATAAAAGTGAAAGATGGTGTTCCTACTATACATAATTATTGGGCTATCTGCTTCCTTTTTCTGTAAGAAAAGAGAGTAAGGTGTTCATTTTGTAAGTACCATTTGGTTTTAATAAAAAAAAGTTTCTCTCTTTTTAAACATTTTGGTTAAATCCTGATACATACAACCTTTAAATCACTTATTTGCTGCTGCTGGGAAATCCCCCGAAACCTAGGGCAGTGTGAAAATGAGAAGAAGGTAGTATTTTTTTTTTAAGCAGGTGGTTGTTTTGGCCACCTTTGTTCTGTGATCATAGAGCGATACCCCTCCCCCCCATCCCATTTCCCCAAAGGATTCTAAGAAAACAGGTTAGGGTCAGTTCTCGTGGGCCAGCAGCTGCCCAGGCCCTCTTCATTCTTACAAAATTGGTATTGGTGACCTAGCAGGTTGTAAAAGTGTATTTGCTTTCGTTCTGGGAAAGGAGAGGGGATAGTCACGCATGCTCCGTGTATGTGCATAGAGTCATGTAACCTCTGTGTGTGTGTGTGTGTGTGTGTGTGTGCGCACAGCAATTGGATACAGAATTTGTCATGGCCTTTGTTTATCAGCAAATAAGCTGTGCCCATTTGGACAGTCTATCAGAATTCTGAATTTCTGGTTAAAAACCTCTCTGCTTGAACATGTCTGTCGGAAATCACTGCCGTTGCTATTGCCAGGGGTCATTAAATGTACAGGGAAGGAGGCCAGGCAGAGATGCTCTTCCTTGTCTTAAATGAGCAAGGGTTAGTGCAGAACACTGGCAGATGAGCAAGTTATATACAATCCCAGAGACTCCGGTCCCCCTCCTGGGGACTGCGAAATTCTATGCCACTGTGAAGCGGCTTAGAAATGAGCCGACAAAGAAGTCCATTGACTTTAACGTGAATATGCTTGAATCACACAGAAGACAAGAATAAATCACCTTACAAATGTGTCTGGTGTAATTTTCTCGTCTCCTTCTACTTCCCCCACCCCCACCCCTTTTGTTCTTTGTGGATGTTTTCATTATCGGCTGCATCTTTTCAGAAGTCGCCTTTTCAGGATTTTTCTAAGGGTGACTAGGGTGTGGGCTAGGTGCTGCCGCAGTATGAATCTTTTAAAAGCCGCCTAAGAAATATTTAAGACCCTGGTCTGGGAGGAACGGCTCTCCCAGGCATAATTTTTGGTGCTGGTTGCAGCAGGGAGCGTATGCTGGGAGGAAAGTATTATTTTTCTAAATGGAAGGTGTCAGATGGTCACGCAATGTGACTGCATGTTCGAGATCACTGCCTCCCATCTGCAATTTGTGACGTGTGAAAGATTCTGCCCAAATGTGCTCACCAACTGGAAATCCTCGGCACTTTTTTTCCTTATCAGGAGAGACCAAGATAACCAATGGTTTACAGATCATGGATCCTATCAAATTAATATCACTGTAGGATAAAATCTGTTTTAAATACAACTCCTAAACTCCAGCAAAGTTAACTAGTACAAACAAGTTCATTCATCTGATTAAGAACCACTGCTTAGGGAAACAACAGCAACAAAAAATGAAATCTGCTTATCAGTATACCTCACTTCAGAAATTGGCTGGATATAAACGAGGATATATTTTTCCATGCTAATTAATGCCAACCATTCCCAGGACTGCAGGAAAGCAGTTTGGAATCAGGGTCCCTTTTTTCCTTGTCTTATATGCCCCCGGGTCCCTTTTTAATTAAACACAGCATAACTCAGAAAGGACAGACTATTTAGCCTTTGCCTACATAGGGGTTCCACGTTTTGAACTGAGCTCGAACCTTTGAGTTCTGTTTATTCTTGGCTAGGCATAATTCCCAGCTTCTCAGATAAAAGGGTCGTAAAAAGGCTCATAAGGTGCTTCGGACATCAAACAGCTCATACAAAACAATATCTTGATGAGTTAAGTGCAAATGAATCAGAAACATAATGGGCTAAAATTCCCTTGCTGTGCACAGGGGTTGACGGCTCAAGGAGAAAAGTGCTTGGCTGTGCAAAGCACACCTTGGGTTTCATTACCCCCAAACCCTGGGAAAGGAGTTTCTACGTTTGGCCTAAGAGGGGAGTTTCATTTGCTTTGCCGAATTCGCACCGGATAGAGTACAAAAGAGGGAAGGTCTTGCTCAGCTTTTCAATTTCTCAGTTATATTAAGTGGGGAAGGGGACAGGGCTAGAAGGAAGGAAACCCTCAGGTGAGTGCGGAAGCCGTATTCATTCCCCAATCACCTCCTAGTGTGTATTTTGCATCACAAAGCTCTCCACAATCAGTGACAAAACACAGAGGGATTACAAATTCAAGAAATGGATCACTATCACCGTTTTGTGAAGCGGCAGGCTGCCGCTGCGCAGACGACTTAGGGAGTCGCAGAGGGCTGAAACCCTCGGTGCCGAGGCGGCAGGCTGGAGTTCGGAAGCACCGCGTGACGCCTTCTCCCCGAGGAAGGACCTTCCACCACATCTCGGGGGCAAAGAGCAAGGTGATCTGCTCTCTCCCCACGCACACCATTGCCACGGACGGAGGCCCGCCAGGCTGTCCTCGCGGGTGACCCTAGTAGGCCAAGTGCAAAAAACAACAGCAGC
Source organism: Panthera uncia (assembly GCF_023721935.1). Taxonomy (NCBI): domain Eukaryota; kingdom Metazoa; phylum Chordata; class Mammalia; order Carnivora; family Felidae; genus Panthera; species Panthera uncia. Next base: position 39,366,197 of record NW_026057586.1, on the reverse strand, counting down.
AACACAATACTCCAGGGATGTGAAAAAGAATCTGGCAAAACCTATCTGATTGTGCTGAAGGGAGAAGACATGTGGCTACTAGGAGGCTGTTCCCCAATGACGGATCGGAAAATAATTCACAGAGAAATAGGCCTTTTACTCAATAGTGGCCCTTTGCACTGATTCTCAGGATTCCTGTATCAGTAAAGCCCTTCTCCCTCCTCTCCGCGAATCCAAATCCTGTCCGTTCTCTGAAACCCAGAGCAGATCCATCCTTCTTGGAAAGTGTTCCCTCATTGTTACTCATTACCCAAGTGAGTAATATGTTGTGTTCTTCTCTGAACTCACTCACCGAGCTTTGTGTCTGCAGCAATTTTGGCAACTGACCGTCTTCTGGTGCTTCCTTGAATTGAGAGTCGATGTTGTCTTCGTGAACGTTTTGTACATTTTTGTTTTAGTTTTCCATTTAAACTGGAGTTTTTCTGGAGGCCAGGGCTTGGCCTTATTTTTCTTGTATTTCCTTTACAGGAGTAGGGGAAGGGTCCAAGTTTGTGCCAGGCCCTGCGTAAACCTGTCGGAAGAGGCCAGGAAATGGACTCTGAGATGCTGTCTTCTGTCTGTGGCACAGGGTCACTGGTGGAGAGACTTGAAACGCTGACTGGCGACAAAGCCCTCCGGTGGGTGATAAACACGGCAGATAAGAAGTAATTGGTTTCCTATTTAACCACGAGAAAAATCACAAAGAATTCTCCTGAGTATGTTCATTCTTTTGTTTCGGAGGGAGAGGATTCCTTTGATATCTCTGCCCTCTAGAAGCCTTGCCTTTGCTTCCTCCGGGGGCGGGGGGGGGGGGGGGGGGGGGGGGTGGGGGGGGGGAGCGAGGGGGGGGGGGACGCTGGGGGTGGGGTGCCAGGGTG
>NW_026057586.1:39333135-39365201 GCF_023721935.1 Panthera uncia | reverse complement strand
GGGGGGGGGGGGGGGGGGGGGGGGGGGGGGGGGAGATGGTGTAGGTAGGTAGCAGCTATACGTGTTCCAATCGGAGTTATTGGCTGTGGTAGTTCGGAGTTTGCTGTCAGCTGAGGCCTGTGGCGGCCAATATTTCTAGTTGCTGTCAAACTAGAAATCAGTCTCCTCCAGAGCTGAACCTCACTCACCAGCAGTTGTACCACACAGGATTTGTTCCTAAGGTCCTGAGTGGTTCTCAAACCCGGCTGCACGTTAAAATCACAGGGGAGGCATTTTAGAAAAACAACAACGCCTGGATCTGAATCCCAGCAATCTTGACCCAGTTGGTCTGCAGTGGATGCTGCCATCTGCCTTTTTTTTTTTTTTTTTTTTTTTTTGTAGGCTCCCTAGTTTCTTATATGATTTAGAGTTGAGGACCCCTGAGACACCATGCTGGAGACCTAGCCGGTGAAGTATGAGGACGGTCGGAGGAGAAGTTAGTGCTGATGAAAGAAACCCTTGCGACAGCCCTCGACTTTGCTTACACAGAGCCAGCACTGCTGTGCACACCTTCCCACTCTGTCCAGCACTCGTGTTGGTTCTGGTCCAGACACGGCACATCTATGGAGTAAAGCCTCGCAGTTTGTTTTCCCCTTCCGTGCTGTGATGCTTTGGGGGGCCTGCTATTGCTGGAAATGTGATTTGTGGCTGGGCATATAATAAGGATAGTGTGGCAGTACACCAGATGTGCGTCTAAGCCGAGATCTGAATCTGCTTTCAGATTTTCCAGAATCCACTGAAACCGTAGGAGCTATGATGTCTTTCTACCTATTGCTTCAGAGGCATTGTACTTGCAGGCACCTGCCATCCCTTACACCTCCTGGGCCCCAAGATACTTCAGCTCGCGTTGCTCAGCTTGCAGAAACTCAACACAGAGGATGATGAACTGATATTTTAAACATGCAGAGTCCCCTCTACAACCTTAACACCAGCTTGCGTAGGGAAGTCTTGTCTATGCCTAATCTGTGATAGTCCCGCATGAGGAAGAAGATGGCCCAGCATGGTTCCCAGAGGGGTTCACCTCCTTGCTAATGGGGAATGGAGAATGTTTTACTTGACCTCCCTCCTCTCTTTTGGATTGTTCTGGTGGCTACTACAGAGAGGATGGTGTTGGGGTAAGGGTAAGAGGCAGGAAGAGAAAAGGCTTCTTAACCGCCCAGTCTGTATTCATTCCATCTGTTACACATTATTCTGGACATTTATCTTTTTTCTGCCTTCTTTATATCTCCTTAGAGATGCCAGATACTCTCAACAGGAGTGTTGGCGGTAGCATTTATTGGGGGTAGTATAGAATCAGTGCTTCCTTAAAGATCAGAGAAAAGTTGAGTATTTACCAAGTCCAAAGCATGGCGTAGAGACTAGGGAAGAAAACAGAACCAATGGGGACTAGTAGGAGGAAATAGGTTTGCCATATTCTTTCTGTCTCTCTGGAATCTTCGACGATTTGACAGAACTTAAAATATTTGTATTCCTCTGTCCCTACACCTTATCTCTTCCCATTTTACATACACTTCTGGATAGATTTCATCGACTTTAAATTGTTCAATTATGTTTTATTTTCCCTCATGGTTTCCAAATACACACCTTTCAGTTTAGTTTATAGGTCCTTTCCTGAGCCGCAGACCTGCACATTCACCCATCAACTGACAAACATTGACCTCATTATTCTCCTCACTTCCCCCAAATCTGTTTCTCTGCATGTCCTGTCTCAGAAAATGGAACCATCCCTTCCAATTGATCAAGTTAAAAAACATGGGGTTTTGTTGGACTTTCCTCTCTATTATCTCATATACGCAACCACCCAATCACCAAATCCTAATTCCACTCCTTGAACATCTCTCAAATCTACCCACTTCTCCCAAGTCTCTTTTGCCTGGACATTTTAAAGGCCTTGTTGTCGGCCAAATAATGGCCACTCACAAAGACATCCACATTCTAATCTCCAGAATCTATGAATGTGTTACCTTATGTGGCAAAAAGGACTTTGCAGATGTAATTAAGGATTCTGAGATAGAGAGGTTCTCTTGGATTATCTTGGTAGGCCCAATATAATCACAAGTCTTTATAAAAGGGGAGCGGGAGGGCCAGAGAGAGAAGTGGATGTGATGATCGAAGCAGAAGCAGGCGTAATGTGAGGTCATGAACCAAGGTACACAGCAAGCCTCTAAAGCTGGAAAAGGCAACCTGGAACCTCCAGAAGGAGTACAGCCTTCCTGACCCATTTCAGATTTCTGAATTTCAGAATTGTAAGAGAATACATTTATGGCGTTTTAAGTCACTGGATTTGTGGTAATTTACAGTGTCAATAGAAAACCAATACAGGCCTCAACTGTTTTCCTTCTGTCCAGATATGTTGCCTGCTAGTTATTCCACACAAGGTAACCAGAAGAAGGATTCTCAAACACGAATCTGATCATAGCCATTCCAAACACCAGGATGCCCTGTGCTAGAACGTCTTTCTGTTTTATTTTTAGCTCCTCCTCAGCCCTCTTCTGGAACAATGCAGCAGCATAGGGTGTCTTCTTTGTGTGAAAGTGTTAATATACCATAAACATATTCTTTTTAAAAATGTTTATTTATTTATTTATTTATTTACTTTGAGAGAGAAAGAGAGAGAGCGAGCAAGCACATAAGCAGGGGAGGAGCAGAGAGAGAGGGAGGGAGAGAGAATTCCAACAGGTTCCACACTGTCAGCACAGAGCTGGGCATGGGGCTGGATCTCACAAACTGTGAGATCATGATCTGAGCCAAAATCCAAATTCGGACACTCACCAACTGAGCCATCCTGACACCACCACCCCCCACCCCCCACCATGAACATACTCTTAAAGCATGATATATCCACTCCCTTTTAGGGCCAAACTACACCAATAACGAAGTGGTGCCTGTAGTAAAGCAGTTGCAAGCAGAGAAAGGAGCAGAGGGACTTTTGTAGCATGATAACTCTCAGGGAGCTGCTATGGACTTTCTACCTTGTTTGAGGCCAGACTTTGGAGGATTACTTTCTTTTCCCTCTTTCATCTGTGAAGTGGAAGAGAGGGATGAAGGAAGCTAAGAGCACCAGGGAACTTGAGAAGCGGTGTCCATGTAGGGGTAGGACCGGGAGGTACATAACTGGGAGAACAGCTGCTGTGTAATTGAGAAGGTGGCAGGAAAGATACATAGGCACAGGAGGCAAGGTGAACTGCATGTAGATGGCCATAGAATATTAGATCCTAAATAAATTCTTTTCCTGAACATTTCTCTGATAACCTGCATGTAATTATTAACAGTAAGATACTGTGGTGATGGATTGTTTAGGTCCCATCTCGTCTCCTTTTAATGATGTTAAGAGAGTATTAAGAAGAATCTTGCTTCATTACACCCCCCCCCCCCCAATAAAAAACTCAACCTTGTAAGATCAGTATAACAAGGCCTTTTTTATCTGGCTCCTGCTTGTTGTTTTCACGTATTCTCTTTGTTCTAAAAAATCTATCCAATGCACAAGTTTCTCTATTCCAAGGTCTCTCATTAGACATCATGTTTTCTAAAGCCAAAGTTGGATTTGTGTACTATTTAGCAGTGTATGCCCATCTCTACAGACAGATTCGTTACACTGTATTTTAATCATCTTTTTCACCAAAGTATAAAGCATAGCTCTAGTGCATGGAGGATATTTACTAAATATTTGCAGAATGAATGCATGAATGAGTGGAGATAGGCCAGGCTGTGAAAGGCAAAGAGGTATGATGGTAGGTCAGAGACAGAGCTCTACTTTTCTAACTAGACTCAGAAGGAAGGAGACCAGAACTAACCAAGTTCCTAGAGGAAGACCTTCTACTCATACTTTCACAAAGGTTGACATTTTGGCTTTCAAAGGTTAAGTATTTTGTGACTCTTCATTGTAATAATTTGCACCTCATTTGCATACTTCTGAGTCACATGCATCCCGTTTCCCTTTTAGCCGATAAGTAACTCAAAACCGGAATTTATGCTTTATGCTGTCTTTGAAAGTCTACAGCAGTATTACTGTGATTTGGCTCATGATGGATGTGTTCAAGGCCGGTAGAGACTTGTAAACCAACTCCTGTGCTCTAGAAGATCACCAATTGCTAGTCCCTTTTTAATCTTGATGTTTTTTGTGAGACTGCCACATGTGAAACTACTCTATACCTTGAAGTCAGCTTGCAGGTCATATACCTCATGGTCTACATTTACGGAATTCCTGCAATTTTTTCCTCATTGTTAGAAACACACACAACATTTATAGTCCTTGTGATCGTTGTTTTTTTAAAATGAAGTGGTCTTTCTCTCTCTCTCTCTCTCTCTCTCTCCACACACACACATCTGGTGCCCTAAACATTGAGATTTCCAAGGAGTATTATGAATGTCAGTGCTACAATATTTAGCAACTATAGTGCTTCATATTGTTGAGTGCCTAAATGCACTAAATATTTGTGGTTTGATTATGTTTAATTGATACAGACTGAGAGTTCTGGCAAATTATATGAAGACTAATAATAGTGAGCTCTTGTTTCCTGGGTATTGTTTACAGGAGAAATTAGAAAGGATAAAGGACTTGGATTTTATTTCTTCTTAGATGTAACGCTGTCAAGAGAGAAAGAGTGTCGTGGTTGGAAGAACTCTGCCCTGGGAGCACTGAGTTCTAGAACAGTTTCTACCACCATCCAGTGCAACTTTGAGACAACTATCACTTTATTTCTCTTGTTCTGTTTCCTCACTAATAAAATTAGAGTATTGGCCCCTTTCCAGTTTTAACAATTTATGATTAAGATAATTGTAACTCAGTATATATAATGCTTATTCTGTATTAAATAAAATGGGCAGAAAACTGCATGAGATTGCTATGCCCAATGATGCCCTCTGATCCTAGAGAGTAAAATCTAAGAACCCTAAAACAATACTGGGCTGTACCACTCTCATGATAAAAATGAAGCTATAATCCAAATAAGTTCCTGTAAATAAGAAAGGGGCATCTACTCAGAGAACAAGGGAAAGCCAATTTCTTAGAACTATTTCCTGCAAGATTAGAATACTCTGAACTCAATTTGCTATTGAGGATGGACTTTTAAATCAAAACAATGGATTCCCATGGGAATTAATACACAACTTCTGACCTAACATAAACATTCTAAGGGCCACAAGTTTCTCCCTAAGGCACTGATTCTCTTAAACATTATTTAGTAGATGCAAATTGGCAATTTTATAACAGTCTTGAACCTAAGTGGGCCATGATCGTTTTGCTCTTCATCTTTTGGCATTTGGCATTGTCGTTGATCCTAAAAGAAGACATCATTACATCTGTAAGTCAAGGTAGGGATCGAAGGAGTCCTCCAACATGCAGGGCAGATGGTGAGATGTCATGGTAAAGTCGATGTGACATCCACATGGATTAGGTCTGATGCCACTGAAGCTCTATAAGAGCTATCAGGAAGATAAGGGTGCTTGAAAACTGCTCAGTGAGAGAGAAAATGTCAACACACATTGAAAAGAGCATTTCAAGGTCTTTGGTGGAAATTATTTTATCAGTGGGAGTGTTTTCAACTCCATCCCACAACTCCCAACCAGTGGCAATCTCAAAATCCCTCCAACTTTTTATGAGGTGAGGAAAGCCATCAAGCAGATGAAAAACAACAAGGCATCTGGAGCTGATGGAATCCCTGCTGAAATCTTCAAATCGGCTGAGGAAAATGCACACTATGGCTCCTCGCTCTCATCTTGAAGCTTGAGAATGATGAAGAAATTCCAGATGACATCAGTGATGCTGCAGTTGTGACCATTTTAAGACAAGGACACAAAGATAATTGAAAACGAACACCCTCATGCTTCTCTCACAGGAAAGTTTCTGCTGAAGGGCATCCGTGACCCTTTTTGAAAGGTACACAAACCATGCTTAATATTTAACTTCAGTTGTTTGTAGGGTGTTTCTTTCTTCCTTCCTCCCTTTCTCTCTCCCTTCCTCCTTCCCTTCCCTTTTCTTTCTTTCTTTCTTTCCTTCTTTCCTTCTTTCTTTTTTCTTTCTTTCTTTCTTTCTTTCTTTCTTTCTTTCTTTCTTTCATTTTAGGTTGCACTGATACCAAACACTGCAAGCCATTGCAGATGCCCATTGTGTCATTATTATATTGTTATTTCCACATGTGTCTGATCACGCCTAGACATCTGTCAAGTCAATGATTGCCTTATTCATCTTTTTGTCTCCATACAACCAGTACATAGTAGGTGCTCCATAGATGTTGAATAAATAAATGAATTTCCTGGATGTCACTAAGAGTAAGAATAGTTGCATACCTATAATGTTTAACTGATAAATGAAAACAATGTTGTCATAGTGCCTCGGCTTCCTGTGGCCACCATGGCAGAATAGCCACACCCAAAAAGATGGAGTCAGATTGCACATGGGCACCAATGGCCACTTTCCTTTATTTGCTACACGAGTGAGGGCAGGTGGTAGAGAAGCTTAGAGAGACTGGAGCTTGAGGTTTGTAAAGGATAGGAAAATGGGGATAAAGAAACTTGAAAGCCAACCTTTGCTTTGGTTGCTGCTGACCTAGTTTCCAATCAGAATTGAGCAGTGAGCTTCCTCAGGGTCATAATGAGCAGTACTAACATTCTCATCCTGCAGAAGAGTGAGCTGACATGCAGAGGTTAATTGGCTGGTCATTCCCAAATTCAGAGCCAAGCTCTGATTTGGATATGAAGTTTGCATCTCTCTGCTCTACACCGAAGCCGGAAGGCCAAACAGAACTGGTCCACAGAAGCTACATGGGGACAGCGTGGGTCCTCTCTCTGCACCACAGACACAGAGATAATGCAGTGCACTATGTTAATTAACACTTAAAGCTGATACAGACGAAAATAAACAAATGCGCACCCATTCTGGTTCCACTTCTAAGACCTCATCCCGAGACCGTAACACAGTTTGTTTTACAGCTTCCCCGGTCACGTGAGAGCCAGCATAATGAAACCACTCTAATCTCTATTTTTCTAAAGTCTGTGTAGATACAGATGGCTCTGTTTTGGTCTCTGGGTTTTATTCTTATTTTGCCACAATTTTAACCTTTTATGTATCTCTTTCTGTGAGATATTCTCACTGTTTCCTCACTGCCTAGAGGCTCTGAGAGGCTTTTCATTTTCATTTTCCAACAGTTGTATCATGTTGTTCTTCAGAATATTTGGGATTTTTAAAAATTACGGAAGGTGTATTGTTGCTGTTACTGAGGATCCTGAGACACGGGGATGCCATTCCCTGCTTCATGAGAAAGTTTGTATCAGCTGCACTTTCTAACACTAGAGGTTGAAGAATAGATGCTTGATTTTCAAAGTATCCATGGCAGTTGTGCCCAGGAGGCTGCAAATAGCTTAGGAAGGGTGTGGGAAGATATCACCTCTAGGATGTGTTTCCCGCTCAAGGAAGAAAGAGAGACTATGAAGTAAAGAACAGAGTCATAAAATTAAGAGGGCTGGATCTGACACAGGTTCTGAAAGAGAAAAAAAAACAACAACAACAGGATATTGTCAAGCCTTACAATTCAGAAAAAAAAAATGGCAACATATAAACAGCTTGCAAAGCCCAATATCCAGTCTCATCCATTCGGCACATTCTGATCACCAGCCCCCAGCTTCCAGTTGCAATAAGAGAACAGACACATATAAAAATGACCAAAGCATCCCCCACATGTTTGCATAAATGTGGTAAGCAGCTCAGAGGAGGGATTTAAGAGGACTCTGCATTGTTCTTGGAGTCACTCAAGCTTAGCAAGGGTAGAATTCCATCTGTTCAGTTCAGTCCGGTTCAGTGAACTGGGTCACTTTCAATGGTTCACTAAATTCTGACTATCTAAAAATTACAGTTAATGTGTTTTAAAAATCTTGAGCTATATGACAAGAACGCCTTATTACTTGTTCTTCCTTGCCCTTGGGTTGATCACCTCGGAGAGTGGGTAAACTGGAGAGCCTTCCATGAGATGGGGGAATTGGGTCCTTGTATCCCATGTCAGGTACTATCAATAGCTCTCCATTAAAACCAAGAAACAAAACTCATTTTCTATCCCTTACTCGATCCTCTCCCTGACTGGAGTCTGGAGGCTGAGGTGACTATTTCTCACTCATGTGTGATCGATCTGGGAGCATCCTCTCTGAGGTAGAGGAAGGAGACAAGCATAGAACTAGAAAGCAGAAAAACTATTATAGAAAAATAATTACATGAGGGAAAAAAATCGTAATTCATGTTTCAGGGGTAAGTGTGAAAGTCTCGAAGCTCAGGATGCTCAGGGAGATATTCCAGGCTTTTGGCTTGTTCAAGAAGGTGGTTTTTACCCAATTCATATGATGTAAACATTTCCCAGACTTCTAAGAAGCTGTGAGCAAATCTAAGACAATAAAATATTTGTGTCCCCTGGATCTGTGATGAGTGTGTTGATTATTCTATGAATAACAAAATAAGCTTCTTATCACAAAGCCAAGATAGTTTTTTATCTTGGGTATTATTCAGCGGGGTGGGGACTTGAGCTATGTAGGAAATACCTTTATGGACAAGATGAAAATGTCAAGAAGTAGAATGAGAAAGAGGGAATGGATTTTTTTTTCTGTCATTGGACTTGAGGAGCCTTGTTTTATTCTCATGTCACCTTTGCATATTAAAAATACATCTTGCCCCTCCTGGCTTCTGGTCTGCGTGACTTCCAGTGACAAGGTCCTGCTTGATATGTCTGTGTGACGAATCATCAGTGATGGACGAGAGCAGCAAGAGTTGAAAGTAACACCTGACATTTTCAAATAGGAAATGACACAAAACCAGACCAAAGACAGCTGCAAGTTTAAAGATGACACTCTTTCCAAAGATAGTTTTCAAAAAGATAAATATATTTGAAATAAATTGATTAAAATTGGGACCATGGTTACTGAATAATTATGGAGATGATCAATTAAACCTATAATGCTGATGGTATTTTTACTTTTCTACTCAAACATAACTAGCGTGAATTTATTTGTTCGAAATGAAATTCATTTTTTAGAGGTCTAGATATGTGGGTGTAGAGGAAGCGATCTGCATTTGATTCTTAAAGGCACAGGTGTCTTTCTAGAGCATGACAAATTATATTATTTTTCCACCCAGTAAGTGCTGAAACATATAGAGAGCAGAAGACAGGGCACTTCTTCAGGCTTGCGTTTGCACAAAGTGGAGGTACACAGTGATTTGCTGCTGTAGGCTCAGTTTCTCAGGGAAGGGATTACCCCCACCTCTAGCCTTGCTTTGCATGGTTTTCTCAGCTGCCAGCTTGGGAGGTCTTGTCCATATGCCTCTAGAGATGGTCCGTTGACCTCTGAGCAAGGGCTGTGCATGGCTGTGGTCCTTCCATAATTCCCACTGGGCCTACTAGTAGTACAGAACATGGCAGAAGGGCCTCTCTCCTTTGATCTAATTACTTAGCTAGTCTTCCCAGCTCTCTCTGATTGATCTAACCTATTCCCTGCACTTCCATCATGGGGATTATTCTCAAACATTAATGTGATAGAATCTCTCTGCTTAAAAGTCTCTGTAGCTACCTATTGTCCAAAGGATAAGGTGTAATTTCCTTACCAGACATCCATCCCTTCATTATAATATTATTCCAATAACATTCTGAGTTTCTTCCCAGATTCGTTACCATTTCTTGAGTTCTCACTCATCTTTTACGATCCACTTAAGTCTCCTCTTTGAAAGACTTCTGCGATTACTCTGCTTGGCCCTTCCATTCTCTTCTGAATCATACCATGGATGCCTCTGTGGGAGCAGCTGTCTCAGGGTATGGTAATGATGTGTCCATCTTTCTTCCTATTTCCCCATCTAGACAGTGTGGCAATCAAAAACAAGAATGCACCCATGCCTAGCACGGTGTTGAATGCTTGTTGAAAAAAAAGTGTTTAATTGAAGGGAATTTTTAAAAATGTGATTTGTTCTGTTTTCTGTTCCGGCTCTCCACTTTAATATAGTTCCAAGGTACTATCTCTGTTTCTGCTATTTGCATTTCTGTTACTTTCTTTCATATTATTTACAAATATAGGTTTATTTGAACATGGACTTGTTTACTGATTTTCTCTATTAGTAGAATATGATCTCCATAATGCCAAGGATGCCATCTTTTTTGTTTAAAATGTATCTACCACTCCTGGCTTTGCCTGCTCAGTAGATATTTGTTGACTAAAACAATGAATGAACGAATTTTCCAGCAGAGGATATTGGCATTACAAATAGGTTACTTTCAATTCTTTCGGTAATGACTAAAAATTGCTTTCCCCCTTATTTGCTTTCTTCTTGGCTTTGACGATTCTTTCTACAGTTTCCCTACTGTGTAAAACAAAAAATCTTGCAGCTAGAAAAGAATAAAAATGAGTGAGGAATTTACAAAGAACCCCTTTTACATGATGACTATGGAATCCTTTTGTGAATGGTTGAGTTCCCTCAGTTCATGCGCCAGCGATTACCCCTTCTCCTTTCTCATGCTTCTTTTTCCTACTCGCAGGTCTGCCCAAAGCTGCTGGCTAAGCCGCCTCAAATACAAAGGGGAATTAATATTGTAAGGACATTTAGAATTCAGTGCCCACTCCACTGTGATGTTTTAGGAAATCAAGGCAGGGTTTCAACCCTGATAGAGAATGGAAATCTCAATATACTTGGATTTAAGCCCATCATGGTCAGGGCTTATTTTAGGAGTCATTATCTAATAATGCTGTGAAAACTGAAACTCTAAAGCAAATAAGGGTCCCTGAGTGTTCACTTTCCTCTTTAGCCCCATGTTAATAATAATAATAATAATAATGATACTTGGTTTGAGTCAAGAGAGAGGAGTTAGGCTCTAATACTGAAGTGTGTGTGTGTGTGTGTGTGTGTGTGTATAGCTGCAGGGATGCCCCTAAGTTAGATGAGTGACTTAATCCATCTGATAGATGCTTCACTGTGTAGTTAAGGGGCCCCTGTAAGTGACATGCTGTCAGAAGGAAGAGCCTAGCAATCACGACTGTCCCCAGTAACGTTGTCCACTCTAGTTTTGGCTCTCCAGAATGGGGTCTGCTACCAACACACCGTCTATCTTAACTCAGAAGCTGAAACAGCTCAAAACCAGGAAACACAAACTCATAGATAGAGCTCATTTAGTGTCAATATAGGTTCCTTCATCTTCATGAGATCAGCTTCTTCACTGAAATGAACTGGATGGTGACAGTGGCTATTGTATGGCTTGTTGGGAGAATTAAGTAATGTGTAAAGTGCTCAGCCTCAGTCACTGACTTGTCTTCTCAGTCACGACAAGAAAAATGCTGTTACCACTATTAACATTAGTCCTGTTAACTGGTTAGAACAAACTTAGGTTATCTTTTTCTCTTTTCCACATGCTCTCTCACGAAAGATAAACAAACGCCAGACTCTAGCATGGGTAACTTTGGGCAAATTGTTTGGCCTCTTTGTGCTATAGTCTCCTCCTCTATAAAATAATGGCAAAGACTGCACCTTTTTCCCTGGCGTGTGATGAGGAATAAGTAACTTATTTGAGAAGCTTGGAACCGTGTATATAGTAAATACATAGCACCTGGTAGGATCATTACTAGTATTCTTGTTAACACTGAAGTCACTTGCAAAGTAAGGAGGGGGACTACATTGTATAAACACGCTATAGAACGTCCACACAAAGCTCCCAAACTATACAGCACAAGGCAGCCGGCTGCCCTCTGTTTCTCTTCCAAATCTTCAGAAGACTCTCTTCCCACTCCCAGGCTGAATCTTCTCCCCTATAAACCCTTCTTTTTCCAGGCCACAGGCTTGTGAATGTGTAAACTAGCCTAATCCTCGCTGCCTTCTCTTTCCTACAGAGGAGCAGAGTGACTCATTCAAACTACTAATAAATATACAAATAATTCCTTCTAAAAGAGGGCCACAGCTGTAAATCCTTTATACATCAATAGTCTCTCTAGATCACATGATTACATTAATGATTTATCCAAATACCTATCACCAAGCCTGCACATTGGCTCTTTGGCTCCTATTTCTAGGGTACAAGTCCTCTGGCTTAGTCATGTCTGGGTTGGAAACTGGTTGGAAACCAGCATTCCATGCTGCTCACCTCAACTAACTCTAGTCCTATGGCTGGTAGAACTCTTGTTCTTTACAGGATTTATGTCTTAGTTTCCCCCTGACTGTGGATTCTAAGACTAGTCCTTCTAGCTCTGGACTTTATTTCAGTTCTACAGATCGAGTCCTATCCTTGTTCCTTACCCTTTGAGAGAGAACACGCTGTCCTTGTCTGAACTCCAAGGACACTCTTCTGCGCTTTATGCTATCAGCACTGAGGGAAACAGAGCCGGCTAAAGTGTATTGAAAACCAGTGTGTCAGATACTTAATATGTATTTGAATTTCACAGTGACCATATAAAATAAGTTTTATTATACCTTATCAGGTGCAGAAACCAGGGCTCAGAGAGGTTGAGGGACTTGCCCCAAATCACACAGTAAGTAAGTAGTAAAGATAGTATTTAAACTTGAGTCTGTTTAACTTTCACAGACTGTGTTTGTTTCTTCCATTTATCATGCTGTTTCGTTATTATTAGAAAATGGTGTTTAAAAGTTTAATGTGATGATTGCATTTTAATTTTACATATAGTTTTTATACTCTTCTCCTGGGGGTAAGATTATGAATGAGATGGAAAAGAGTGATACCACCATGTCCTGACTATTTTCTCTTGTCTCCTCTCTTTTCCCTTTCTCTCACTCTTCTCTACTTATTACCTACATATATATATATATATATATATAGACACTTATTAGATACCATCTAATATTTACTAAGAACTTTATGTGAAGCTAACGAAAACCTCTTCACCTTTTTCAATGTGACAGAAACGTAGAAGCTTTATCCTTGTCTTGGGATAGTCAGTGACCAGCACCGAGCAGGGCCAGCATTTGGCAAAGCCTCACTTCCACACCTGCTTTGTGGCCTAACGCTCCAGCTAGGCTGGCCGTGGAGGTGGGCACTGTCACCCACGGAGCTGTGCTACGATAGCCAGGGTTCCTGCAAGGGCTGGTCAGGGAAGGTCGCTTCTGTGCTCAGCAACACAAACTCCCCAGTGGGCTTCTCACTGAACTGTTTCGGATTTGAGAGGCAGTGGTAATCTCAACTGATTTGCAGAACTGAGATGTGATGAATACTAAAACCCTTCTCCTTGGAGGTTAGCTATTTCTTCCAATCGTCTTATTGGTTAAATTTTCAAAGAGGTGCCTGTTCAAGGACCTACCTCTCCAGAGACGCCAATCACAAGTCTGCCATGGTACCTACCATTCCCTCTACTGGAGTCACTTATCTTAATTGTTTAAGGTGGTACTTTTTCTTTTAAGTATAGTTGAACACTTATTAAAAATTTACATGGAAACTCCATTAATATGTTATTTGAAAGGATTGCACATGAATATGAAATATCAGAGGGCAGGATAAAAACTCAGGAGACACTTTGGGTCTGTTATAGCTACCTGAACTCCTGATTAAACAAAGTCAAGCCTGATGTTTGGAAACAGGCAATTAATGGGGGGGGGGGTCGCTGTTATTACTGTATTTCTTTCAAATTGTAAATTTCAAAAACATACCTAACAGAACATGTAACTACCACGAAATGGGTCTCAGAATAGTGATCAAAAATGTTTGTTGTGTGTGAGTGCGTGTACACGGAAAGGTAATTTCAAAAGTGGAATGTCTATGATTGGTTGCAGAAGCCTTATGCACACACTGGCTCCCTAGCTCCTACACACAACTTTTCAAAAGAGCATGAGAATTGGAAAACCCACTTAGAAGAATATCACGATATAGCCAGCAGTAAAGAGAAGCCTCTGCAGTAGTACCCTTCTCTAATAATATCCCATTCTTGTGTCCCTTTCACTCATAAACTGCCTAGCCAGATGAGAAGAATGACAAGGGGCAATGAAGAATGAGAAGAAAAGGGATCAGCGAAGGAAAAGGTGGAGCAAGACAGTGACGCAAAGCAGGCAAGTGGTGGTGGAGTACATGGTGGAGGGCGAGCCAGGGTGGGGAGCTGCCACATGGAAGAAACTCAGGTGAGATCAAAGGAGGAAGCTCTTCTTGAAATAGAATTCATCTCGTGGTATTTGGATGAATCGTATTTCAATAGGATTGTGTGTGGGATCCATACATCACGGATTTCTAAGATCAGAAATATTTTCTAAAATTGGAAGTGGGAGGGCACCTGGGTGGCTCAGCTGCTTAAGTGCCCAAGTCTTGGTTTCGGCTCAGGTCATGATCTCATGGTTCATGAGTTCGAGCCCCGCATTTGGCTTCGAGCCGACAGTGCAGAGCCTGCTTGGGATTCTCTCTCTCCCTCTCTCTCTGCCCCTCCCATAGGGACTCTCTCTCTCTCTCTCTCACACACACACACACACACACAAAATAAATAAATAAACTTAGAAAAATAAAAGTGGAAGTGGGGAAGGAAGGTAATTAGAGCAAGCATCTGGCAAGGGAAAAGGAGTGCAGGGGAGGGAAAGAGACACGGTCCAACATGGACACTTCATCTGTTTAGTTTAGTTTAGTGTGTGTTTACACTTTGTGTGTACATTTGGTTGTATCATTTAAAAAAATGAAAATAGTTTTAGATAATTTGTTATTGCATAGCAGTGTTGAGATCGGAAAGGACTCATAGCTACTGCAATTGTTCTTTCTAAAGCTCTATGAAGTCCTTAACTGAGCCAGAATCTTCTATTTTTGTGTGCGAGTACTATTTAGTAACAATAACACACCTCACAGAATACCTCAGGTGGAAGTGAGCAGCCTGACCCTTAAGTGACAGACACCTACCCCTACGTACCAAGAACCAGGCTCCTTGTTCAAAGTCATGCAAGGAGGAAGGTGATGGAAAGTGGATGTGTCAGCTCCAGGAAGAGGGGGTAGGCTAATTTCCCTGTTGGTGTATTTTGCATGTGAAATAGGATAAGGTTTGTCTGCATTTTTGCCTGTTTTTTCATAGATTTTACTCTTTGTCCTTAACAGAGAGAAGGAAACTGTAGGCTTATCCTTCTCTCTGCCCCCGCCAACGGGACCTCCTAAGGAAAAGCCAAAAGGATAATTCTTTTACGATTAGGAAGCAGGAAGTTTGACAGCTTCTGAAAATAAAGGCCTGTGTTCCATTTTCTGGCAGGTTACTGTGGTTCGTCTTCTGTCCGGGACCTGGATGAAAACGTCAGTGAGTATCTCAAAGGTCAGAATTTCAGAACTGCTGCCACAAGTGTATTGTCACCGAGTATTAATGACTCTCTCACTGGTTCTCTTTTTTTAACAGGCCTGGTCATGTCCGGGGGAATGCCAGGTACATTTTTCTTAATGTATGAGCACAAGTTACATATAACAACCTAACAACACAATACTGCCTCTTTAATGCTAATCTATTCCTTGCAATCTACTAGATACATGTAGAGTCATTGGTGTGTATCAAGAGAGCAAAATCAGATTCTGAAAATATCTGAAAGGATGCACTAGAGTGTACATAATAATGTATTTTAATCTGCCAGGCCTTAAAATTAATCATGAATTCCCACAGAGATTTTAATAATTTTGAGATGATGTTTTTTTATTTTTTTATAGAGTAATATTCTTGGACAGAGTTTTCTCAATGCTGCATAGGGGGAAAAAAGTCAGTGGGGGAGGGGGAAACGGGGCAATTTCTCACTTGCCACAGCATAGGAGCTATGTTTATTGGGGAACATGTTTTCTTTTGCTCCTAACTAAAAAGCCAGGTAGTGTTTCAAAGAAAGGCTTTATCACTCCATAAAAGCTGGCAAATCGCAGGAAGTTTATTAGGGGTAATAATGTGCATTTGTTAAGCAAGGGAATAGTCCTGAAGGGAAGAGGTCCACCCTGGCGAGGGGGTGGATGTCTCTACAACATTAGGGAACTTGGCTGTCAGCAGTTTTCAGAGTTGAGCAGGAGGAAAGTCTTGGTAATCAAACCTGCACTAGGCTCTAGAAAGGGTGACCGTATTATTTATTGTCCAAACAGGAACTTTTGAGAGGGAAAATAAAAGTAAATAATCACACTGGGAGGGCACGTAGCAGGAGTATAGAGATTCAGTTTTCCAATTTGCCTTTCAAAGAGGGGTGATCATGTCTGCTTCCTTTACCTCACCAAGATGCTGTGGCTGAAACCCATTTAGGCTCTTCCAAGTTAATCAAACAAAAATACTATGCAAACTTATTCTATAGCTTTTTTTTTTTTCTGAAAAGTAACAGTTAAAAATGTATTATAGGCTGATGACTGAGGATTTCCAGAGCACTAAAAGAAATAAGCCCCTAGAGAATATGCTGGGCTCCCTATAACGTTTTAACTCTCTATGAAACACCTCACTAAGGTGGGGAGAAGTGAATTGTTTTGTGGTTGACCAAGTACTTGGTAACTTTCCCTGAAATGAAGTGGTCAGAACATGTCTCAGTCCTTTTTCTTCCTATCCATTAGAAAGCAGTTTTTAAAAAGTGTGTACTTAACTTACCTCTGTCTCCATCTGAAAACATTTTCTAAGGACTGAGGTAGATGATGGCTTGTCAGAAGTTGGTGAAATGCTATTATTGGCCTCATTATTTTGGGAGAACCAACTCATTTTTTTCTTGGTCAGTGTATGTGTGGAATATGCTTGGAAATTTTACCTAGTGGAAATTATACCTATGAGAAGGAGGTAGAGACAGAAGTTCCAGGGAACAGATGTGTGATTATAAAGCCCTGAAGTACATTATCTTCAAATAATGTGCAGCCTGGTGGAATCAGAAATCACACTAGTGGTATGTGTTCCTGTGAGAAACTATTTTATTATTCTTTGGGTTGGGTGGTGGAATAAAATTTGTAAAATGAACACAAAAGAACAGTAAATAAACTGCTGATTTTATAAAATATTATAAAAATATTTTTTAATAATGTTTTCAGTTTGGGAAGAGTTGCTTGTGAGAACTTAGCTTGTCCCCATGGTGAGTGTGTAGATATGTCCCTATGAAAGGACCCTGCCATTGTTGCAGTGAGGAACTGAGATGGGGTGAGGGGGAGCAGAGAGGGAATGGTTTACAGCAACTCAGGCAGAAGAACCCCTCAGGGAAGTCCTCCATGGCCCCAGGCAAGAGTAATAAAAACAAAGAAATGGCTGCCAGGAACCCTAAGGATGTCCTGAACCAGCATTTCTTCTTCCCAGAGTTATTCTAAGAAGTGTAGGACAGCTTTGAAGTGCTTCCTGAGGGTGTGGAACGCCACCAAGAGGGCTGGTGAAAGCCAAGGAGCCTTGGATTGAGATGTGGGGACAGAGAGGGACCATGAGAAACTGAGGAGCAGTGGTCATGTGGGGACCCAAAATATCTCCATGCAGCACAATTAGAGCAAAATGGCCAAAGACAAGGTAGAAGAGTGACTTCTCATTGAGAATTTGCAGGGTTAGGAAACGCCTGAATTCTCATAAACCCTCAACACTTCAGTAGGAGTATTGATAGGCCTATGAATGGAATGAGCTTACCCTGAAGACACCATGACAACTCTGAGATGTGTGAAAACAAGCCCGGAGTAGACCTGAGATAACTAAAGCAAATTTCCTTAATGAAGTGAAATGTGGAGCTAAAATGGGGATTATATGGACACAGAGGGGAAAAAAAAAGAAAAGATTCCACATTTTCCACACCTGCATCTTTGCTTGTGAGATATCTGACCACTCTACTGGTATTCTCTCTAGCATTTTGCTCATTGCTTGGTAGGCAACTTATAAAGATTTTTCCATTGATTAAATGGAATGAAAACAACAGCCTTTCAAAAATAATCCAGGAAAAAAAAATAAACCAGGAAAAAACCCCCCAACATAACAACACAACAAAATCCTCAGTAACAAGTACATGAATGTCAAGTTGAATACTTGTCTTAAAGATTTAAAGAGCTCCTAGGTGAGGGTTGATGAACCAATGCCAACACTCACTGGGGGCAGAAAAACAGTAAAGGAGCTTGAAGCTTGGTATAAACCAAGCTCGTCCTACAGGTGGGCATGCTATTGTGGTTTGCTAACCAAAGGAGGGCGAGACCAGAGTTCCTGGAGATCTTTAAAAATGGGACCGACAAGGATCTATCTGAAAATCATTTATGTAAACCTGTTTAGAAATAGGGGAACGATGATTTCTTGATTCCTTTGTCCCGAGAAATATAGCTTCAGCTCTAATCTAATCAGAGATCAATTTATCTTCACTTTGGTAGTCTTGGTTATTAATACATTCACAGCAGATATTTTAGAACCAAAGCTGCAGTTTCCTTTGAAGACAGTATTTTAATTTTTGATCAATATTGTGTGTTTGATAACAGATCTGGCATATAAAGCTGAAAATGCCACACGCCCTGTAGGGAGCCCTTTATTTCTAGTGACATATATTGGAGTTATTCTTCTTTGTTCATATGATTTACCTTCAAAAATCTATTGAATGTGCCCCCAGAGAAGTGCAGATAGCTGTTTTAATAATCATATTGGTATTCGGGTGGAATGGAGTGGGGATAGAACTGAAAGAACTTGCAGGGAATATTGTTCCTGGAATCTCTGGTTCCATCAGCCTGCACATCATATTTAAAGTGCAGTAGTATAGCCAGAGTTTGCAGAATGAAGTTAGCAAGTTCATTCTTGTAAATACTGATCTTTCACCCTCCTTCCGAGCTTGGAGAGTGGCACAATCTTGAAACATATCAGAAGTGCCACAATACGCTGCTAGGTCAACAGATGGCAGGGTTACACTATCTCTTGTCTCTCTCCCACCAAGGGCGACAGGGATTCATCCAGACCATTTGACTGCCTGGTGTCCAGTGGTGGCCTTAGGTGAGCTGGTATTCAGGTCTCCAAGTTCTGTTTCTGACCCAGGGATTCTGTGCTGTCAGAAAGAGCTGATGAACTGAGGTAGCCCTTAGGCTTGACCTTCACTGGCAGCTTACTTACTGAGTCTATGGAAGCAACGGAAGACTGGATTCTTCAACCATAATATCAAATATAGAGTGTAGAGTAATAGTTTTTTTAATATCTCTTGATCTTTTGCTTATGATATTCTTGGGGTATCACCCATGACAATGAGTCCTGAACTACACTTTTAGTGTAGTTTTAGTAGATATAGATATAGATATAGATATAGATATAGATATTTATAGATATTTATTTGTAGTATATATAGTATATATATAGTACATATATAGTACAAATATAAATGTATAAATATATATAGTAAATATATATATTTATAAATATATACTATATAGAAATATATAGAAATATCTATAAATATAAGTATATAGTATATAAATATGTACTATATAAAAATATATAGTATAATACATTGTATATATACTATATGTTTTATATAGTATATATATAGTATAAATAGTATAGAGTATAAATATATAGTATAAATACTATATACTAGATATACTGTATACATACTATATATATATATATATTTATACTATATACCATATATATATATTTAATTTATAGCACAATACCCTAGGAGGCAGATATTATGCCCATTGTACAAATAAGAAAACTGAGATCTAGAAAGGTGAAGTACCTTGCCTAATATCCCATGCACAGTAAAGAGTAGGGTGGAGATTTGGAATCAGGTGTGTTTGTTCCGAAGTCTGTGCTCGCTTTCGATGCATGAAGCTTTCCTAGGGTAGGAGCTACACATTGCCCCTTGTTAATTCATAAAGGGTGCTAGGGTTTAGTTGTGATTAATATGATAACTAGCTTGGAGATGTAGCATTTGTAGTCTTGCCCAGTTTACTTTTATTGAGCTCTTTAAGTTCTAGTGAGCAATCATGAGACGTGATCCTCCAAGGCACAGGAGCGTCTCAGGACGTGTGCGTTGCACAGCAAGACTGGGGCAGTTAGGAAATGAATCCTGGCCCCCGAGTCTCCTGCTTTGCTATGTCATCTGCCTCTTACAATGTCTGAAAGGCAGTTCTTTCAAATTTACGTCTGTTGGCCTAGGTCATTGTGTGGGAGCAATTAATTTTTCCAGGTACTCCTCAGCATTTTTCAGCCACCTTCAAAACCAACCTTGTCATATTTTAATTGAACCATATCACTTGTGTTTCTAACATTGATATGGATTTTACACAGCTGTTTACACTAATATGTGTTAAAATGCCTAATTACCGCTGCAATCACAGCCTGGCTCAATAGTCTTGCCAGCTCTTAAATATATGGTCGTGTCTTAATCAAACACAAACGCCAATGAGCATCCTAAACTCCTGCAATTTGTAAACTGGATTAAGGGCAATAAATGTGACCCTTCAAACAAGAACATAGAATTTTGCATATTTCATGCTAATATGCTCATCTGTTTGTTTTGCTGTTGTTTCCCAGATTTTCAAAAATGCTTGTTGATAAAATGAGGTCAGAATGTGAGATGAGGTGGGTGTTTATAGTGGGATTGAGGGAAAGGCTTAAAAAGGCCTGAAAAAGCTGTACTATAATAGCATCTTTTATGTATGACTTCATAAACTTATATTAAATTGTTGGCTGACAATTCTTCAGGCAATTAGGTAAATTTGCTATTACTTATTTTTTAACAGGTATTTGAACACCTGCTAGTATATGGAGTATGAAGTCAGAAAAATCAGAGAACCATGCATGTAAGTTTCTCTGAGAGCACAGAGACGGGAGTGGTTGTATTGAAAGTTCAGGGAAGACAGGGGCTCCAGGGTGGTTCAGTCAATTAAGGTCCGACTTTTGATCTCGGCTCAGGTCTTGATCTCACGGTTGTGAGATGGAGCCCTATGTCCAGATTCTGCACTGGGCATGGAGCCTGCTTGAGATTCCCTCTCTCCCTCTCCCTCTGGCCCTCTCCCACTCTCTCTCTCTTGCTCTTAGAAAGAAAGAAAAAAAGACAAGAAAAGACAAGAAAAGAAAAGAAAAGAAAAGAAAAGAAAAGAAAAGAAAAAAAGAAAGTTAATTCAAGGAAGACTTCACAAACGAGATACATTTGCATTGGAGAAATGGGAGGATTTTCCAGGAGAGCAAGGAAGAGAAAGATAGACAAGAAATAGACAATAGCAGTCATAGTCTATGAAATGGAAGTCCATGAAATGGAAGTCCATGAAATGGAAGAGATCACAGCAATTTGGAAACTACAGTATTTCAGTGTGGCTGGGGAAGAGAGTGCCTCTGGGGGGAACCTAGGAGATGTAACATCAGGAACATTGTGGCAAACCCTGCAGGTGATGGCGTGTCTCCTAACAGTAAGAGGATGTGCCAACTATAACATACCAAGAAAAGAAAGTTAATTGGAGAGCTGCCATTTGGCCCTCCGCAATTTAATCAGTGGTCACCCAACCCATCTTCAAAGAAATATGTGCCCAGAACACCTAACCTGCTTATAGTGCAGAAGACTGTGGCAGTTCGTGGACATCAGCAAGGAACCATTAGGCTTACCTCTCTTTTCATCGCTTAATTTATTGATTGAGCCACGTATTCATTCTATAATATTTCAGCACTTGTGCTAGTCACTGAGTAAATGATAGTGATGCTCTCTTCTGTCTGAGAATAAGATATCATGGAATAAAAACATCGTATCTGGCAAAGAATGAGAATGATGTCGCCTTCGTTTATTTAACTGATAGAAACATGCCACTTTCCTGATTATATAGATTCTCTAATTTCAATTTCTACTCAACTCATTTAAGAGAATATTTATTTTTTAATGATAAAATGAGGGAAAGGCTTAAAAAGGCCTGAAAAAGCTGTACTATAATAGCATCTTTTATGTATGACTTCATAAACTTATATTAAATTGTTGACTGACAATTCTTCAGGCAATTAGATAAATTTGTTATTACTTATTTTTTAACAGGCATTTGAACACCTGCTAGTATATGGAGTATGAAGTCAGAAAAATCAGAGAACCATGCATGTAAGTTTCTCTGAGAATAAATACATGTTTAAAATAAAAACATGCTTAAAGTGGAGACCGCTAAGAAACATCAAGTATACTTAAAAATCAACACAGGCTGAAAATTATGAATAATGATGAGTAATATAACTTTTGGGGGGCATACACAGACACACACACACACTTATAACCTCCATAAGGGCAGAAATCATGTTTGTCTTGTTCACAACTGGATCCCTAGTGTCCGGCATGCCATCTACTTGGTAAGTAAGTTGTTGAATGCATGATGTGGTAGGTTATACAACTGTTTCTAACTCTTCTCCTCTCCCTCTATCCACACCCTTTGCCAGGTGCACTTGCAGTCCCTCCCATCCTAGTGGTGTTGGTCTTGGCCATTTGATTTCCTTTGGTGATGGAAAGTGGCTGGGAGTGATAGTGAAGCAATGCTGAGCTGCCCTCCTAGGAAGCATTCCTGCTTCCACTCAGCCTGGTGCATTTCTGCCCTGAACACAAGGTGAACCTCTGCCAGTCCTTTCATTAGCAGCCCCTAACCATTCAGCAGATGGAGCATGGGCTACCCCAATTCGCCTTGAACTTCTTTTTACTACAAATGTAATTTGTACATATCTTAATGCTTGGGGCTTTTATTGTAGGAACCAAGACTAAATGAGAACCTCAGTAAGGTTACCTTGAAGAAGATCCCAAGTAAAGGATTTAGATGCAGGTAGTTTGTTGGGAGGTGATCCCTGGAAGCAGTCTTGACAGAGCAGGAAGAAGATAGGAAAGTAGGAAAGACAATACATGTGCACTATTCATTGGTTCTTGCTGTGGGCTACTAGGTCTTAATCTCCATTGGGAGCCTTCTGAGGATTGCATAGAGGGTACACCCCAGAACTTCTCTCTCCAAAACATGGGATGTCGGGGTATTTTTCCACTGATGGCTGTATCTCATTAGTTATGGGTTCAGCCCTGCTGCAGGGATATTATTCCCTTACCCCATGCCCACACTTCCTGGCTGTGGTTGTGTTGTGTGGCTTTAGAGAAAGTCTTGAGGCAGAAAAAAGGAAGGAAGTTACTGCTTGCGTTTGAGTAAGGATGGTGGCAGAGTAAGTCCATGGAAATATTTACCACATCTGCTCTGAAATCAAATATGGGCCAAGGGGATGTGATGTGGGTGACCAAAAAATGTCTGCTTTGAGATAATGCTTATGCAAAGTGCTTTGTGGACCATCAAGTTCTAAACAAATGTTATTGGTTATTACTAGTGAAAAAATTCAAATATTCTTGTTTATAATAAAAGTTTATCAAACAATATGGCTCATCCCAATTAATAATATCTGTGATACTATTGTGCAGGGTTGTACAGTCATTTGTTTGCAAAAGGCCAGAGATTGGGTGGAATATTCATACACCCATTGCTACTTTGCTGGCTTACTTTTAATCTCTCCCAGAAGTGTTATCTAGCTACCACCCAGTTAACACACACACACACACACACACACACACACACACACACCCCAGAGATCTAGGCACCCTTTCATTGCTTCCAGATTTCTTTATTCCAATGAGTGTGTGAAAACCCAGATGGGAACAAAGGGATTGGAGAATATTCAGTTCTTCCTTTTACTCTTCCTGTAAATTGGGAGCAGGAGATTATAATTGAGAGGTTAATAAAATGCATTCTTTGTAGAACTGCTCTCTCAAGCAGGAATAGTTCACTTGTGTAGCAGGAATCTTACACACTTGCTATGACTTTGCTACTATCCCACAAACATGTCCAGGCCGTAATTAAGCTGCAGTGTCATAGTTCAGAGTATAGGCCTATCACACCCAAATATGTATGATTATGTCCTCATTAAGGGATACTCAGTAATTGCTTATAGAAAGTGGAATTATAAGAAGATTCCATGTGGCAAGGCCCATAAGGGAGAGGGACTCTGATGGAATGAATCCAACATGCACACCTCTTTGGAGAAAGACATCACTCAACTGTGAAAGATCACTGTGACCCTTGCTTTACATTCCATCAAAAAATTGTTAGGTCCATCAGCTTAGTTACCCTTTAGCCTTGTGTGGGCATTGACTCAGAGCTATGGAAAGATGAGTGTGAGTATGAAATTGTTTAGCTTGATTATCATTTCCTTAGAATGAAAAATCCTGAATTCATTGGCAAAAAAGAACAAAACTCTGCTGCTTCTAAGTTAAACAAGTGTTGTTAAAGTCAGTCTGCTGTTCTAATAAATAACTCCACAGTATAAATGGTTTCATAAAATGAAAGGTTATTTCTTACTCATGCCAGTCTATTGGATCTGGGAGGCTGGTGGGTTGCTTGTCTAGGCCATCATCCAAGCATCCAGGCTTTTCCCGTCATGAGATTTACCTTCATTCAAGTCCTCCAAGCATTCTTTCACTTCAGCTAAGAAATAAGGCTCTTTGGTGGGCCTGGAAGTAGCTCACGTCACTTCCATTCATATCCTTTGGTGAGATCCCTTAGTCACATGGCCATTCCTAACTGGAACAGATACTGGAAAAGGTAACCTAACTGAATGCCCACAAAGTAGAGGAGAACTCAGATGTGGGTGAGATCTCTGAGTTTCCACTAAGGAATAGAAACGTGGGGGCTAAATGAACAAAGAAACCATAGGAGGCTTCATTTTTTACTTTGTGGGTCTGTAATTAATTTAGTATCCCCATCTCCAAATCCAGGTGAGGTTGGCTATAAGTTTCATCTATTACGTGGATGTTCCACTTCGGACATGTAGACAATCTCCTCTCATGTGGAGACATTTTGCATTTCTGGTTTTGTCCTGTGCCTCTGGTCTTGCTTTGGCATTGTGGACAGAAAAGGAGATTAAGACAACTCTGTTTTTGCACAGCTGAGGCTCATGGTTGGCATTCTGCTAATCAGCAGACTGCTTGGAACAATCACTACACAGGCAGTTAGGGCTCCTAAATATCCAGCAGTTTGGCGATGAAAATCTGAACCAGAGTCTGGAAGGGTGAGAGAGGGAGGGAGTTCATGTATTATAATCTTCAGGAGCATTTTCAATATATTCCTGTTGGTCTTAGGATGACTCAGCATCAGATGTGTGTTGCTGAGAGAAGGGAAGTCAGAAGTAGATTTTGCAGAAACTCGCTTGTACCTGGCATTGCTTCACCCTCCTGAAAAATTGCTACTTGTGACTCTAAGTTGCTCTCTCTGTGATTGCACCTCTTTCTCCTCATAGCATATTGGTGATATCTTCTCTTTTATGAAGAGCAATTTTCCTTCTTGGTAATCACCAAAGTTCGGTGTAGTCGTCTGTGAGGGCCACCATAACAAAATACCACAGACTGGGTGGCTTAAACAACAGAAATTTATTCTCACAATTCTGGAGGCTGGAAGTCCAAGATCAAGGTGTTGGCAGGTTTGGTTCTTCTTGAGGCCTCTGTCCTTGGCTTACAGATGGCTATCTTTGGTTGTGTCCTCATATGACCTTTCTTCTATGTGCAGGGATCCCTACTGTCTCTTCTTCCTGTAAGGACACCAGTCATACTAGATTAGGGTTCCATGCTTATGACCTCACTTCCCCATAACCACCTCTCTAAAGGGCTTATCTCCAAACATAATTACATGGAGGGTTAGGGATACAACATATGGATTTGGGGAATGGGGGCCACGATTCAGTCCATAACATTCAGAATATGAAAAGTTCTCAGGCAACAACACATCCTACCTTTTGGTTTCTTAAGACTCTGTAGTTTCAAATTTCCTTGAATCTTCTGACTCACAAAAAATCATGAGTGGCAATTGTGCCAAGGATTCCAGTTAGAAAACCAGAGTTGGTAAACTGAATCTCATTATGTAAAACTTAGATGCATTTAGTTTCAGAATATTGAGCAGCGCCTAATCCATCTTGAAAAAACATTTCAAGTTTTGAACTGGGAAGTTTGGATGAATTAAGCAAGTTTTCCCCTACTCCCCCTACGCCATTCCTAAATCCCAATCCTATTCTTTTTTTCTAAATTTTTTTTAATTTATTTTTTTGAGAGAGAGACAGAGAGAGAGGGAGAGAGAGAATCCCAAGCAGGCCCACACTGTCAGCACGGAGCCTGATGTGGGACTCGAACTCATGAACTGTGAGATCATGACCCGAGCTGAAACCAAGAGTCGGATACTTAACCGACTGAACCACCCAGGTGCCCTCCTAAATCCCATTCTTAAAGCATCTCTTTGCTTCTTTTCAGTGTCGTGTTCTTCAGTGTTCTTACAACTGTGTGCTTCACCCTGAGGCTCCCACATCCCACTATTTGCTCCTTCAAAGCCCATGCATCCTGTCTTATTCTTTCAGGTTCCAACTCTGGAAAAATGGCAGATCGCTCATCTGATAAACAGTTCAGATGACTGTGTAGGTAGGAGGTGAATATTTTTAAGGTAGAGCCACTCTTAGACTTGTATTAAGGAGATGTCTTCTGCCAACTCGAAGCCTTTATCCAGAGGAAGTGGACACTTCACTGGTAGGAACTTCATTGTTCGTGAACCTTGCAGTAACTGAAGTGGGTGAGTGAAGAAGGCTCTCAGCATATTCTTCAGTCAGTCCCTACTCCCTGAGTGCAGAAAAATCAGTCTTGCATTTTCCCTCCAAAGAGCTGACCCATGCAGCTATGTTCTTAGGAATAGACCATCCATTTCAAATGAGTACATTTCATTATGATCTACAGGGCATGGTTTTTCACACATGCATTTTAAAAAGTCTCCTAGTTCCCCCTTCTCTTAACTCTTTCACGATCTACCTATGAATTACGAGATCTGAGAGAGTGGGAGGTGTGTTTTGTCCACCTTTGTGTCTTTAATGCCTGTTATACTATGAATACAGTTGGTGCTTAGTAAATATTTGAATACATTTTTGCTTTAGGACACTTGGGTCTGTCTTTCTTTCTTTCTTTCTTTCTTTCTTTCTTTCTTTCTTTCTTTCTTTTTGAGGGAGAGTGGGCGGCAAAGACTACTTTCATTGTCACAGTTTTAAAAATGTGCAAGCCAAACAGAGAAGCGAATGATTCAGGTTTTGGAAGCAGATTTGGATTATATAAATTGGCTCGAGTGCCATATCTTTTCTCAACTCCAAGTGTCTAAACCATTAGGCTTAAACTCATGCTATTTGAGTCAGCATTCCCTTTGAATGGCATTATTATTATTGTTTATCACTGCCTCAGCTTTTACAATATGCTTGGTGCCGCAGAAGACATTAAAAAGACACAGTTCTTGCCTTGGGGCTTACACTCAGATAGGCAAACAAACAAAATGTATTTAAGAAGAGGTAGATTGATCGCAGAGATGCAATTTCCCAGGTGTTTGTATTTGTGCTTTGGGTTCGTTTGTCTTTTAACCAGCTGTGGGCTGAAGAAATCTTGAAACTTTTCAGAACAAGGACGTAAATGACAAGAGTTCAGAAGAAAACGCCGCCTTGGAGTGCAGAACACAGGGCTGAGCATCTAAACAACTCAGTTTGGGGGATCTCGGTGCTGTTGAATTGCTCTCTTCCTTGCTGTCTCTCTCAACACTGCATACTGCCTGTGCTTCCTCACCAAAAACCAAATCATTAATTTAAAAAAAATGGATCACCGGATTTTATGGCCCATTTTCAAGTATTAGAGGCCAGTTCTTTCCTATCAAATAGTGTTTCAAAATTTGACTAGTTCTCCTTAGAGACTGAGACATTTCTTTGTACAACAGTTAGGCAAACTTTTATCCCAAGGAGGAGATGTTACCCTCAAGGTTAATTTTTGAAAATTCAATTCATAAGCTGAAATGAATAAAAACATCACACTTTTCACTTTTGTTCTTTTGGTGCCTGTTTCAAAAAAATTCTCTCAGGCAGTTATAGAGCAAACAAGTATGTCCATTTTGTAGATGCTGTTTAGTGTTCGTGGAAAATATTTGTGCGTGTGGGTGCAGGAAGCGTCTTCATCCTGGAAATCTAAATACTCTGTACGTCTGTTACACGCGAGATCAAATACCTGCTTTCGAGAGTGAGCCGGGGCAAAGCTTTAAATTCTACATGTAAAGTCCCCGAGGAACTCAACCTGCGTGCTTGGGAAAGCTGTAGGGATGCCGGATTGCGCAAGGGGTGGTGATAATCCTCGCGGTGCAGGGGAGAGTCGGGTTCTGTTTCATTTGGTCGCCACGATCTCTAGGCGCATGGAGGGGTTTCTCGCCAGGGTCTCGGTACGTGAAAAAGATAGAAGCACCCGCAGCTGTGCATATTTAGACCTTGGTTTCCAAAGTTTCTGTTTAATTCCACTTTCTCATCACATGCAGGAGTGTGGTATGCCCTTCCAGATGGCCCACACAAGTGCTTTGTCTTACTTCACTCACTCCTTGCATGTCAAGCATCTCTGGGACTACATACATCACCAATTAGCATCTTATATTCATTTGAAAGGAATGGTTCTGCAACATTTTATAGTTTTCTTTGATAAAATTTGCATGTGGCGATGTTCTTCTTTTATAAGAATCAAGGATGTGATTGTGGAATTTCCCTCCCCATCTCCTCCCTACCCGCCCCCCGCCCCCAACAGTTTCCCCTATGCAGCACCATTTGATCCATATTACAGGGAAAATATCTTTGGTTTGACATTTCTGGAACCTGGTGAGACCATTTTCATAGTATTTACCAATGCACACTAGACATTGACCATGTCACCTCTCTCCAGATGGCTGGGTTCCTCTCATTTTTCAGATTCTAGGTCATGAGACCTCCTCATTGATCTACAGATTTGGCACTGACATCCTTCAGCCTTTTGCAATCATCTCCCAGCTAGACATTCCTTATCCTGAGCTTCATGATAAGCATTTAATACAGTGTGTTGGCCCTGACAGTAATGAGCCATCCTGACATATGAAAATCATGCTTAGCCAACACACCAAAGAGATGCTATACGGGGTCATATTGTCACCTAAGCGGTTACTTTTAAGTTTTCTGATGTAATCAGTTTGGCGTGTTGGTGAACAGGTAGGTGGAACACACAGAACCCTGATGGGTAGTGCCCTCTTGACATCTCCACATGAATTCCCACAGCCATTTCAAAGTTTACGTGCTCACTGTCAGTATCTCCTGAAACCGTCCCTCCCTAGTCTCCCTCATCTTAGGAAATATGTTGTTTACTCAGGTATCCGTCCAGGAGTCCCAAGTCATCAGGAGAGGCTTCATTTCTTTCATCTCTTGCTTTCCCTTCTCCCCTCCACTCCTTCGCCCAAATTTGTCATTCAGTTTTTTTTTTTAGGTTCTACGTCCATATATCCCGGATCAATTCGATCTTTGCAACCCTAATTCCACCTCCTGCCCCAACCCCAGTTCACATCCTAGTTTCTGGAAAGCTCCTACAACCTCCAAACTGAACTCCTTCCTATAAGTCTGATTTTCCTATGCTCCCCTTTTCACTCAAACTGTGGAGTTCTCCTTTGAAAAATTGGAGCAGGTCTCCATGCTGTTTAACCACCCGCATTTGTTTTCTGTTGTGTTTAAGACATGACACAACTCTCCCCTCCATCCCCCAAGGTCTGTAAAACCCTGCGTGTTCTGGGTCTTAAGTACCTGTCTCCAGCTCCGGCAGCTGCACTGAATCTTAGGGGGCTCATGAAACTTTTTCATTTCGCTCCCCTACTCCAGGATTTTGTACTGGCTCTGCCTCCATTCTGAGAAGATTTTTCCCTCCGGGTGCTTGGGTGACAGTCTGTTAAGCCTCTGACTCCGGCTCAGGTCATGATCGTGTAGTCTGTGGGTTTAAGCACCTTGTCAGGCTCTGTGCGGACACCTCAGAGGCTGGAGCCTGCTTCGGATTCTGTGTTTCCCTCTCTCTCTACCCCTCCCCCCACGTGCATTCTTGTCTTTCTCTCAAAAATAAATAAATGTTAAAAAAAAATTTTGAAAAGACTTTCCCTCTAGCTCTTCACTTGCTTGGCTTCTCCTCAATCTTTAGGTCTTTTTTTGAATATCTTTTCCTCAGAAAGAAAGGGTTTCTGTGTCCACGCCTTTGGAGTAAATGTTGTTATCTGCTGGTACAGCACCCTCTTTATTTCCTTCAAAGTACTAATCATAGTCTCAAAATATTTTGGTTGTCTATTCACTTATTTGTCTGCTGTCTTCTGTTGTATGGGATGAAGTCAGTGTTCTCAAGGCCAAGTTTGTTCTTATTTAATTTATATGCCTGTTGCCTAGCACAGTGCCTGGCACATAGAAGCACATAAAACATATTTGTCGGGGTTCCTGGGTGGCTCGGTTAGCTAAATGTCAAGCTCTTGGTTTTGGGTCAGGTCATGATCTCATGGTTCGTGAGTTCAAGTCCCACATCAGGATCTGTGCTGACAGTACAGGGCCTGCTTGGGATTCTCTCTTTCCTTCTCTCTCTGCCCCTCCCCTGCTTGCTCTCTACCTCTTTCTCTCTCAAAATAAATAAATAAGCATTAAAAAAACATATTTATTGAATCAATGTTTCTAAAGAATTTTCATGAGAAGGTTGACTGTGTGTATGTGGAATGTGGTGTGTGTGCTGTGATGGTTAAGTGAAAGGAGGTGCTATTGAGTGTATGTTTGTGTTCCCCCAAAATTCACATAATGAAACGGAATCCCCAGTGAGGTAGCCTTAGGAGGTGGGGCCTGCATGAAGTGATTAGATCATGAGAGTGGACCGTTCACGAATGGTATTAGTGCTCTTATAAAGGAAGCCCCAGAGAGCTCCCTTACCCCTTCTGCCATGTGAGGACACAGTAGAAGAAAGCATTTATGAACCAGAAAGCAGGTCCTCATAAGACTCTGAATCTGCTGGTGCCTTGATAATGGACTTCCAGCCTCCAAAACTGGGAGAAATAAATGCTGTTTATAAGCCACCCAATCCATGGTATTGTTATAACAGCCCCAATGGACCAGGAAAGGAAGGAAACATATTCTAACCAGGAGTAGGAGAGATAGGAAGGCTTGGCATCAGGGTTGCAGGAGGATAGATCAGCGGAGAGGGTCCCAGCACAAGACTGACACATGAAGCCTGGGTCAATGCAGAGATCAGGGGCCTTGGCTCACAACCCTGGCTGTTCGTTGGAGACCACTCTGATTTTCCTATGCTGATGGGCACCTAGGAAAACAGCACAATGTACTCATTCACACAGAAAAAAAAAAAAAAAAAAAAAAAAAAAGAGACCACAGCTCCAGGGTAAAACGGCACAGATTTTCCAAGCAGTCACATGATGTTTCTGAGGACACACTGCATTCAATGAACGGAACAAACTTCCACTTCTACAGGTAAACAGATATGTGAATACTTTTGATCAAATTCATCACCCTCATAATCTGTTATTTAATTTTATAAATAAGGAGAGAGCAAAATGAACTAAAAGAACATATTTACCAGACCAGAATAGAGAACTGAATATGGCTCCATTTTCACAGAAGAAAAACACAAAGTGAAGTTAATTAATTATCTTGGTCTAAATCACACAGCAAGTATGGGAGGCACGATATAAACCCTTATCTGTTTAGATTTAGAGCTTGAGCTTTGTTATCTCTGGGTGAGGAGGACTGCTTCTGCCCTGAATGTGTGATGGTCCACAGTGACGTTCTGGATCATACTGATTTTCAGGAAAAATATACTTTCTGATTATATACCATAGAGCATTTCATATATTTTGGGCTTTTTTTACTTGCCCATTAGATTGCAACCAACTTTAGTTCCTCATATTGGTCTACTTGGCCCTAGTACCTAGCACAGTTTCTGCAGCTCAGCTGAAGGGAGAGGTTTGGACCTTGTCCTGAAATCTTGATCCATGGGAGTTGTTTTTTATTTGATTATTTTAGTCTTCCATTTACATGAACTAGTTTAATAAAACAAGTGATAGTCACTCATGAGTAAATATTTTTGAAAAGAACTTGCATTGTCAAGAAGAATTTGCATTCTTAAATATGAATGATAAATAAACCTGATGGGGAGTGTCCCTAGCTAAACACAGCTAAATCAAAAGAATAGGAAGAATATGCTTACAATTCCAAAGAGAATAATCTTAATTTTAAACATTATTCAACATTAAAGGGTTAATAAAACAAAGATACACCCAGAAACTGAAAAAAAAAAAAAAAAAAAAAAAAAA
>NW_026057586.1:39256135-39333125 GCF_023721935.1 Panthera uncia | reverse complement strand
AAAAAAAAAAAAAAAAAAAAAAAAAAGAAAGAAAGAAAAGAAAAAGCCAAAGAAGAGGGAGAAATTGATTCGCTTTTGAAGTTTTCATGGGGGAGGGGAGATTTCAAAACAGAATGTGAAGTTTTTACAAAATTCATCATTCTCATTATTCCCATTTTCAGGTAAAATGCAAACTAGATGCAAGCAGTTTTTTAAAACACTGTATTATGTGTCTCAGAGGCCAGAACTACTGAAGCAAATCAGATCTCTCATTTTAGCATGCATTTACCCATTTAAAAATTTATATTATTGACTATGTGGAATGCCGTGACTTCTAGAGAACCATTACCGCTCACAGGATAGCTTTTTATTTGGCATTGTATCAATTTGAAGCCCAGAATGTCATGATCTTAACGCAGAGAGCAGATATGCGTGGGTAGAGTGGTATGGAGAGAAAGGTAAGGTGCACATGCAAGAGGCAATTTTCAAATGTCATTGTTTCAGCCCTGAAAAGGGAACGCACACACGGAAGGGAACGTTTTGCTCCCTGGTCTGTGCCAGGCACTTCCGCTCGCACGTCTCCCGCTTCTTGCTTCCGCGCCGCCGCCACGCTGCAGCGCGTGGAGGACCATTTGCCCCTTAAATATCACACGTAGCTCATTTGCATTATAGACTATGGGCCCAAGAGGGAAAAACACTTAATTTTATTAATAGAATGGATTTTAAATCTCTCTACAGGAGGCCACAGAACACCCCAAAGGGCTAATCTATGTTATGGAGAGATGGCAAATCGGAAAAGCCCCAGTGTGTTTCTTCCCCCCCTCAGAAATTGTTCCCAGTGAAAGCTACCACTAGGCCGACTGGCTTTGAACATCCTCTGTGCGAACACTGCAATGGTTCTACACCTGATGTACAAATACCTAAGCCCCCGAGATTTACAATAGGAATGCTAATGCATGGCGTAAGCCCCACTGAAACAGACAGAGCCGGGATAATAATTTTGTAACCTCGTGTTGACATAACCCACCAGCTTGCTGAAGAGCCCCTTCATGTAGAGGAAACACAGAAACTATAATGATTTTCAGATACAGTTGACAAGAGACCATTTAGTAAACTTTTATTTTTTTTAACTAACAGTATGCGAGGATGTTGTATTCTAGGCTGCTACTAATAATCTCATCAGAATGCAAAAGCAGCGACTGTGTTATAAAACCAATGATCTGTTATATTCTGCAAGAATTTACAAAAGCCTAATGTCATTTACTACACCATGAGAACCATACTTGGATAAAAAAAAAAAAAAAAAAAAAAAAAACACACAACAGAATTCAAAAACTGATTACAGCTGACGAAAAAATAAACTGTTTGCAAATGCAACGCTTTAAAGGTAAAACAGACCAGAGTGAAAGACATGAAGCCCCGTGACGACTTCAGAAGGGGAGAAATTGGTGTTGGGGAACGTATGAACGGGATTCGTCACTTAGGGCCCTTTTGGAATCAAGGCATCCGTTCAAGTCCAGGCTTCTCCGGTCCATGGTTACTGCTGAGTGTGTGTGGCCGGCTCAAGCTGCAGGAAACTTGCAGTCTCAAAAGAGTTGTCTTTTTTTTTTTTTTTTCTTCTCAGCAGCATTCTTGACAAAAGCATATTTCTAAGCGGTCTTAAATATACAAATTAAATGATTTTTAAAAGGGAAGACTTTTCTTTGGGGACATGTGGAATAAAGTCAACTGAAAAGTCAGTGGCAGAGGTCTGTTAGGATCTCTACGTAGCTGGGACTCAGATGGTCTCTTCTTTCTCTCAGCTGGGACCCTATGATGGGTGGGAGAGCGGAGGCAGGCTTCTCTCAGACCATATGCTTGCTGCTCTTAAAGGTTTCATGGATTTAATTCTGGCAGTTAATTTTTAATGGCGTTTTAATTTTATAAGGAAATAAATGTGTTTAAAAATTCTTTCTTTTGAGGCCCAAACCAATTCTTCTGCATTTTATTCATGATGAAAAAAAAAAAAAAACAAAAAAACAGCTTTCTGAAGGATGATGTCTACCTTTCTTTCTATCTCTATTGCTGTCTATAGCACTACATCTATCTATCCACCTCTAATTTTTCCATCTATCCATCCAGAGACAAAGGGAGGGAGAGAGACCCTTAAGTGCTTGGAAGTGCTATAATCTTTGGAAGAAATTGATTCTCTCCTTTTCCAACTAAGTCCTTTGGAAACATTTTTATTTCCAGGATGGAAGTAGTAGAATGTGAGAAATACAGGGTTCTTAATATTAAAAAGCATTTTTTCGGTTATGCTAGGCAGCTTCCAGCAGATTCCTTTCAGGAAATGTATTCTTGGATGTCCTTGAAGAAACACTGGGTCTTGCAAACTTGCAGGGAGTCATTTTGAAGTGTTGACTTAGGTGCCTGTAAGACATCTGGTAATAATGAAGATGGAGCTTTTAATGCTTTGGGGTTTTATGAATGAGTTATAGTACAGTCACTGATGGATCATTAAAGTATATCTCTACAGGAGGAGGCGTCTGTATTTTTTGACTGCTGGGAAGTTGCACATAGTGATAGGTGTCCAGAAAGAAATCGGGATTGGCCGTTCATGAGATCAACTAGTTTGAGAATCAAATGAATTTGATGTTAGATTTCAGGAGAGTTGCTCACCACGGACATGGAGAAGTGTTTCATAAAGGAGGCAGGACTGTTTACTGAGCCTGAATCCTGCAGGGCAATAGTTAAATGTGTGAACCATCTCATGCCTTCACTCCTGCTGTGATTTTTCTTCCTGAATGACTGGAGGAAATCACTCTTTGGTAACTTTCCATTCGTACACAAAAGCAGCCCCAATGCTTCCCCTTCTTTGTGAATATCTCTGATCTGCAGTTGTCTTTTACGTGACCACAGCGCCATATACGTAGTTACCTTAGTATCTCTTATTAACTATCTTACAGGGGTGTGTGTGTGAATGTATTTATTTATTGGTTTACTCTACCAGAGTATGAGCTCCTCAAAAAATGCTATCTTCCATTTACAGCACATATCTGAGGTTTGGGCACGTAATAGGTATTTAATAAATGTTTGGAACTGAATAATTGCAAGAGGATTTAAGTAAAATCAAACTTCCAGGAAAAGTTAGAAAATGATACCTACAATTTAATAAATTTGGACTATTGATCACTTACATAGAATTAGAGGATTCTTAAACAATGAGAAGCATTTAAATTTTAAAACATATTTAAAAGTAAATATTTTTTTATATTCCAAAAAATTCTATGGTGTGAGATCTGAAGAACAGGTCCCTTTCTCAGTTTAATAAACAATTAGGAAATCTGACATTGGAAGGAGTGTTTCATTTACTGTCCTTAAGAGATACCACCTACATTTAAAATTATTGGTCTTTTTTGAGAACTGATAGGGAGTTTGAAAAGGGTGGTCTAAATAGACTCAGTAATTTCTTTATTCAACAAATTTGTACAGAGCACCTGCTATGTGCCCAGTTCTACGTTAGACACTGAGGGTTCAGGGAT
Organism: Panthera uncia; assembly: GCF_023721935.1. Classification (NCBI taxonomy): domain Eukaryota; kingdom Metazoa; phylum Chordata; class Mammalia; order Carnivora; family Felidae; genus Panthera; species Panthera uncia. The sequence goes on along the minus strand of NW_026057586.1, from coordinate 39,329,625 downwards.
GAACCAGACTGACTTGGCTCCTGCACTCCTGGATGTAGACCATAATGAGTGAGGTGGACTTCAAACAAAAGGCTTTCTAAACATCATGTCACTACAGCTGTGGTAAGTATTACAACTGACAAGTTCAGGTACTTGACAGCATTCAAGAGGAGAATCTGACCTAGAGAGAGGATACCTTCACTGAAGAACCAATAATTAAACAGAAACTAGAAAGATGGTGAGGGTGGGGAGGACAGGGAATTTAGAAGAAGGGTGGCATAAGGAAGGGTATGGGCAGAGGGAAAAGCAGCAAACGTGCATATGAACTTGGTACATTTGAAGAAGGCAAAGGCGGAGTGGGGCAATGAGGCTCCAATGCAGTGAGGGAGGGGAAGCAAGACATAAGGTGCGATAAGAAGTTGGGCAGGAATCAGTGCTTTCGAGGGATCAGTGGCCATGAGAGAGATGTGACAGTGGATGAGGCCAGGGGTAACATATCCCATGCCAATGCATCTCCAAGAGAAGTTTCCTCCCTTCCTTCCACTAGAAAGCCACCCCACTCCCTCAAACTTACCCCTTTATATATAAAAAACCCAGAGGTGCTAGTCATAGGATGGTTTATTCTTAAAAAGTAGCATTCATGGGAGGTTTAAGAAGAGAAATGACATTCAAGTTTGAGTTTGAACAGCTTGGCAAAGGGCCAAGTTCAGTGTAGAAAGAAAAGAAAGAGGCATGGATGGTTCACACGGGTATCGTTGATAGTGGAAATGAGTAGAGGGAAATTGATAAATTAGAGACACATTTTAAAAGAATAATCAGCAAATGGGGCGCATGAGGGGTAGGGAGTTGTCAAGAATGACTGCAAGATTTCTGTCACATGCGTATGAGTGGATATTTGGCCAATTGTTGCAGTAGAAACACTTGAGGAGGAATAGTTTGGCAAGGAAACATGATAAGTGCAGATTTTGGAACTGTGGTGTTCGAGGAAGCTGTGAAACATCCAAATAGAGATATAAAGAGGAACTGGACATAAAATTATAAGAATCAGAACAGAAATCAACATGGAAACAAAAACTTAGGGATGATGGGCTTATAGAGGAAATGTGGGCTATTAATAAAAATTAGAGTAATAAAGAGCTTCTCTGGATCATAATATAGATCATGGGAGAGAAAGAACAATATTAGATGTTCTCTAAGAAATGAAAAAAGAAAGGTTTTTTTTGGTTTGTTTTTATATATTACCATGTAGTCACATGTTTTGGATTTTTGCTATGTATTGTTGGCTACATTTTAATGACAGTTATTATATGTTTTGCATTGTACTAGTGCTGGCAAGTATGAGACTTTCTCCATTATTCTGGAGGTCAGCAATACAGAAATTATTAGAAGATTATCAAAGACATTCTTAAATTGTTTAACACAGATCATCAGTGAAATAGCCGTTTGGTGGAACTCTTAAAATTTAATGCATAAACACATAAGTCCCTTTATTAGAGACATTGTACATATTGGTGAATATGGTCAGTGGTCACATCTATGCATTAATTCTTTAAAAAATAGAATGAATGAATAATTAGGATAGACCCTATGCTCTCTCCTTACATTGTGAAGGGTCTTGTGTAGCCATATTCTGTTGGAATGACAGACTGTACAAATTTCAAGAGAATAAGAAAATGTGTATGAACACCAAGTTCTCCCCTCCTGCAACGGTCTTAACGATTTCCTCATTGCCTCAGTATGCCTGCAAGGGGGAACTGAACACATAGGAGGTGGTGGGAGATGAGGCTGATTTTCAATGATCACTGTTTTCTTCACCTGATGCTGAGTGATGTCTTCACACATGTGTTCGACTGTTAAAGGCTACCTTTGCTCATCATAGCTGAACAACCATAGTCATGGTGTCTGGTCGTAAGTTCGGGTTGGCAGCATCAGTTTTGGTTTCACAAGCTAATTCTACTATTTTCCTTGTGTCTAGGGAAGCTTCATCTGTTTCCCACAATCCACTTTCTTCCCATTCTTCCATATCTGAAGCTTCTCCTTCATCTTCCTCTTCCTCCTCTTCAATCCTACTGAGCGATCTTGAAGTTCTATGCTGTCCTTGCTTTCCAATGTAATCTCCTTAACTGCTTCAGTAATTCCTGCAATACCTGTGTTATGACATGTAGCTACCCATCCCCCATCACCATCATCTTCTTCAATGATAGCTTCCAAGTCAGGTGAATATTCCATCTATTTGCACCGCTTGTATTGTAGCATGGCACATTTTTGGTGACCCCAAAATTGTTTGCCTGTTGGTAGGTATGCCTTCACTTTCAACTCTTCCCCTGTAGCCCATTACCGTGTTGGACAGTGGTGGGCTAAGTGCTCTCCAGCTTGCCACAAACTCTTCTGGGTTGATAACACCTGTTCCCCCAAACTTTGATTCCTTGAGGACCGGAGTCAGGTACTCAGCCACTTCCCATGCCTTTCTGAAATAGCCACTCAGAAAAGTCAGAGAAGTGTCATGGTTTGTATTTCTATATATGTGTGTATATACACATACATACGCACATTCATATCACTCAAATCATGTTATCATTTTATAGATACTGATAATGAAGTTCAGAGAGGTTAAGTGATGTCACATAGTTAACAAGTGGCTGAAGACAGACTTGAAATCTCCACACTCAGAGTTCTTTCTATGCTACTATGAATTGCCATAGCCAACATTAACAAATCCCTGTGCCCTTTAAGTAAGTACTTTCATCCTTATGACAACTCTGTGAGCTTAGCATATCCACTACATAGTGGCAGCAGTACATAAAGTGGAGCCTTCTGACTCCTAGTTGCATCCCATGCTCTAGGGGAATATCCCGAGTTCATGCAGACCTAGTCTCAGATTTGCACTGAAACTCTGCCTGATAGGCGTGGAGCTAATGAGTAAGGAAGTGCCATTCACAAGGTGGGTTGTGATGATGGTGGGAACACAACCAGCGGGATCTGGGCCAAAATAATTAGTATAGAATACATCAGAATGACGGCCACCTTCTAAGGGCTTGACCTTTTGAGGTTATGTGCCTAAATGAAACTCATCTCATTTCTTCCCTTGGGTTGAATTTTAGGAGCACAAGAAATGAGGGTGTTCATTAAATGTATGATTTAAGGTACTTGCAGTAAAAGAAGGGGGGGGGCAGAGGAAAAGGGCACAAACAATATTCAAGTTTCAGGAACTTGGAAACGTAAGAATGTAGGGCAAATGAGAGAATAATAATGATGGTATTTATGGTGGTGATGATAGGAGGGAAAGAGGAGGACCCAGTAAATTTACAGGTACATTTCTGCTTTAAACTGTCTGCTCATTTTTGACCTAGAAGTTTCCTTCTGGTAGTTAAGATGAATTTAAAGTATTAGCCTTTGGTTTCTACAATGTACATGGTTGGCCCCATGTGACTGTGGGTGTTAGACTCACTATGATGAGAACAGGGCCATGGTACCCCTCATACTCTATTCCCCAAAGGAAAGCAGGTCTGGCTGTCTTCCACCGGAAAACATATCCTTCACAGAATGAGTTCATTTTAGCTGTCAGCTATGGAGTATCTAAGAATCTCTGTATGCATGCAACATTGCCAGCAAGATGCCCACCCACCTCCACTGGGGATAAGAATCCCCAGTGGGGGAAAAAGGCTGCTTCCAAGTGAGTGAAGCAGCTGTTGTTTTACACAGAAATGTCAAAAGTACAAGCAAATTTTTCATCACCAATTGGCGGTGTCATGGCCAATGAAATACTTTGTGGTTTTTATGTGGTTTGGGGAGAAGCAACTGGTTTTGTGAGATTTCAGTTATAGATAAAAACTATATATCTGGAAAGTAAACCCTTGGTTTGAATTCATTTCACTGTTAATGATAGGATTTGAATCTGAGATATGGTAGGTGGGATTAAATCAGTCACATCACACATCGTTGAGATGTTAAAAATTACTTTGTTATCTTTTAGTTACATTTTTTTAGTAGTTAAATGAGTATGAATATGTTAAATGCATATAAAAATGTGTAGAATTCTGTCATATTGCCATTTCCCAAAATTAGTCTCTAAATATAAGGACATTAAGTTTTCCAAATGCAAGGAAATATCAACTATATGCCAGTGTTTATATTGACTTTCCGTTTATTCATATGTTTATTCCCCATCCACCTGCAGTCTATTCTTTCATCTATGCATCTATCCATCATCTAATAGCTATTGATTAAGCCCGTCTGTAGCTGAAACACTGTGTTAGACATTATAGGACACTGAAAGCCATATAACTTCTATTTCCTGTCTTCTAGAAGCTTCAAATTATTTGACAATTCATTCATGACATGAGGAAGAGTGAGTCACTTTATCATTGTACCAACTGCCTTTAAAGAATAAGGAAAATTAAACAAAAGCTGTCTCCCACCAGCCCAGCAAGGTACAGATACCAAGTCTCACCATGGATGCAGGGCCAACCTTTAAACCCCCTTTAAGACAGGCTCTGTTTATGCCCCTGGTAAGTGACAATAAAATGTATATGAGCTTAGACTGACATATAAGAACTGTATAAAGACTGCAAGTTGGCTGTTATTTAAGAGTATGAGAAAACAGGTGAGAGCTCAGTGTAAAGCAATATGTAAAGACATATGATGCCTTTATGAACCGCACTAAGCATCTTTGGCATTTGCCCGGGTCTGCCTGACTATGGGACAGAAGGTAACAAAGTAGCTCAGTAGTTGTCTTGGCTCATTTGGGCTGTTGTCACAGAAGTACTGTAGACTGGGTGACTTCAACAACAAGCATTTATTTCTCACAGTTCTGGAGGCTGGGAAGTCCAAGATCAAAGTGCCAGCAAATTCAGTGTCTGGTAAGAGTTTTCTTCTGTGTTTATGGATTCCTGTGTCCTCACATAGTGGAATGGATGAGAGAGCTCTTTGAGGCCTCTTCTATTTGGGCACTAATCTCATTAATGAGGGCTCTACCTGCAAAACCTAAGCATCTCCCAAAGGCTTCACCTCCTAATACCATTACACTGGGGGTTAGTTTTCAACTTTTGAGTTAGGAGACATTCAGTTTATAATGGTAGTTAACATGTGTCATTATAAGTAAATTATTAAAAACTTTTCTTGAAATTGTACCAGCAGTTGGGATATTTTGAGTTGGAAGCTTCTTCAGTGATGATCTACCTCAACACCCCATTTTGCAGATAAGGAAACAGAGGTCAAATAGATCATTTAACTGGCTGGGAGAGGACCCCCCCCCCCCCCCCCAACCAACCCAGGTCTTCAAACTTCAGGTGAGAGCTCTTTGAATCTGCCTCTTACAAAGTTTTTATGTGAGCTGTTTCACTGCCAACAGCCAATAATTGGACCACTTTTAGCTTAAGGTGAGACAGATGAATCTTGTTTTAAAAGTTATCCTTCTGCATTGTTTTCCTTTCTCTACCCTCCTCAATCTCCTTTCCAGTTTCTTTTTGCTTCCCAAATGGGGCAGCTACTATCTTCCCATCAATTTCCATTGCAAAAGTTCTTTTAGTCCCCATTTAACCATCAACATATTTTTTTTAACCCAAGTAACAGTTCTGATAGGATTCACAGGTTACCCTGGGGTAAAGCAACAGCAATGTTTGGCTACTGGAAGGTTGAATCTTGGGTTTGTCTTCTATCAATTACATGTGTAAAATGGCTGTATATTTTACTTAGTCTACTGCAGCCCTTGGGTTCAGCATGTGTGCCACAAACACCAATGATAGCACATCAGATCTGCCAGAGTTCTAGGGAAATGCTTCCATTCAATTCCATACATTACCCAAAGCACTGACCCCTGGGTCACATCAACCCACACTCTTAACACTGCGCACACACAGACACAGAGGTTTAGGCCTGTCTCTCCCCTTTTGCTCTTTCACCACCCTGCCGTGGTTCTGGCATCCCCATATATGCATGTCCTGCTTTTCTGTCTACTCTATCCAAGGACCAGAACCAACAGGAAGTTATTTTCCCAAATTAATACATAAAGATGCCACAAGATCTTTCCATAACACAACCTTTATTTTTCTTCCTTAAAAACAAAAAAAGGTGGAGTTTTTAATAGCTCCTTTAGGTTTATTTTCCCTGTCTTCTTAATTATATTAAAGACTCATATTCCTTCCCTGAGTGTTCATTTAGAAAGAAGGTTTTGTAATAGTCACATTTAATTTATCAGGGTGCAATAATTTGTGTTTCCCAATCATCTTGCCGACTTTGGTTCATTATACTATTGTTTCACATGAGTAAGTTAGCAAAGTTTGGATTGATTGACTCTAATTAACTAAAACTGGTTCCAGGCTGTGCATCTATTGTCATGGTAGCTAGCCGCAAAGCCCTAAACTGTGCAGCAATAGTGATATAAGGTAATATTGATTTGAAAACTGTGGATAATATGTAACCTTGGGCTTATCACTGTTTGGGAGACAAAAAAAAAAAAAAAAAGGATGGGGAAAGGAGAGGTACTAGGACAAGTTGCAAGTTGTAAGGGCCCTTGGGAGTGTAAGTGGAATTTTCAGTGGTTTCACTTCTTTTATTGTTTTCCCTGTCCAGAGATAATCACAGATGTGTTGAATTACAGACAAATTCGAAGTCAGCAGTCGGAAGACTAAGGATTTCATGGTTTTTGAAACTGTGAAGATATGAAATACACTTGCTGAGAAACTGTCCAAGATCCACTTAAAGATTATGAAGAGACCTCCTACTTTGTAGAGGAAATCTTTCTATACATTACTCATCAAAAAAGTACAACTGTTTGAAATTTATTCTTTTCTCTGTTGCTGAATTTTTATAGTCAATAATGGTCTTTGTCGGAGAAACAATTGTTTGTAGACAGTGGGGAACTGGAAAAATGATTGTATGCTATGGCCTGTAAACATGAACAAATATCACCCTTGCTCTCTAGCGGTGGACAGAGATCAAATTAAAGAAAGTAGAGTAGAATGCCGTGGCTGAGATTCACCAGTGGATTTCCAGGTTTCCTATGAAGCATGCTTATAGCTTCTGTTGCTTCTGTCTTAAAATTAGGACCTTCTTCCATCTGATTGCTGTTGCTCACTTTTTCAGTTCTATATTCTCCATTTTAAAAGCTCTGGGACCCCAGTTTTCCCTGACATCCTTATTAACTGAACAGCCTACCCCCTTCAATCATCCATTTCTTACCAAGTTCAACAGAACAGTCTTCATGTCCTGACAGACAGAAGAAGTGGAAGTTTAACTCCTGAAATACAGAGGCTTGTCTAAGAAGTTTTCTGTCACAGTGGAGAAAATACTGGAAGTTTTCCAGTTTATCCAGCTGTTTGTTTCCTTTATCTGCACTGTGCTGCAGTCTGTTTGGAAACTGAGGATAGGCTACTTTCATGTCAGTACCTTCTTCATTTGATCGTTTGAGTTTCTTTTAATGGTTTGTGGCCATTGTGATTATGTGAGAAAGGGCAAACTTCTAAATGTCACAGTGAAAGAAGCCTATATTTGTGAGGGTTTTCCAAAGAAACAGAACCAATAGGAGGTGAGAGAGTGTGTATGTACGGAGAGAAAAAGAGAAAGAGAGAGAGAGAGAGATTTTAAGAAATTGACTCAAGTGATTATGGAGGCTGCCAGAATCAGCAGAGTGGGTCATTGGACTGGAGAACAGGGAAAGTTGACATTATAGTTTAAGTCCAAAGGCTTCGGCAGCAGAATTCTCTCTTGCTTAGGGGAGGTCAGTCTTTTGTTCTAATCAGGTCTTCAACTGATTGATTGAGGCCCACTACACTATGGAGGGTAATCTGCTTTACTCAAAGTCCACCAACTTAAATCTTATCCAAAAACACTCTCACAGAAACATCCAGAATAATGTTTGGCCAAATATCTGCATAGGGTAGTCCAGTCAAGTTGATACAGGAAGAGTGAACATTATCCAGAGTAATGTTTGGCCAAATATTGGCACCCAGTGGCCTGGCCAAGTTGACACAGATATACCATGGAGCCCAAGGCTCACATAAAGGCACAGGCTAAGAAGCACTTGGGTGGCTCAGTTGGTTAAGTATCTAGTTCTTGATTTCAGCCCAAGTCATGATCTCACAGTTGTGGGAGACAACAGCTGAGCAGAGTGTGGAGCCTGCTTGGGATTCTCTCTCTCCCTCTCTCTCTGCCCCTACACCACTTATATGTACTCTTTCTCTCTCTCTTTCAAAATAAATAAACATTTTTTTAAGGCATGGGCTGAGGAACCACAGAAGAAAAAGATGGGGAAGGAGAATGACACAACTTTGTTCTGAAAAGAGAAACAGGAAAGCACATGGCTACTGATTTCCTTCACAAATCCTTACAGATTTTGAAGTATTTCAAATGATCACCACACAAACATGGTACATATAAGACACAAACCTGTCTTTCTTCTTGAACGCCTTAGTAGCAAGGTGTCCTCACACCCTTTTGTTTTTATGTGCAAGTAGGGGTCATAGTAGTTTTGAAGCAGTGGATACCACAGGCAATATGGTGGAATGACAGTAAAGACCCTGCCCAGCCTCCTTCCTCTAACCCAGTTGACTGCACACATTTGTCCCAGAGAATCTTTGCCTTGCCTTTTTTTCTAGAACTCAAAACAGTAGTCCAAAATGTCTCTGCCATATTCACAATTTTCTGCCCCCTGAGCACCAGTTCCAAGTGACTCACTTCTTACCAAATGGAAAGCAGATGTAATATCTCTTGCAGGTAAAATAATTTCTTTTAACATCTTTAATAATAAAACAATAAGTTTTGTTTATACTTGTTAATAAAACAATAAGTATTGTTTACTGCCCAGTGCTGAGGAAAATTCAAAGGAAGAATCAAACAAAGGCTTTACCTGTAAGAGCTTAGAATTTTTTTTGGCGGGGCGGAGGGGGGGAACCAAGTCTAATACATAGCAAATAACAGAATACAAGTTATTAGTGGGAGGGGAGTCTTCAGACAAGAAACTCTGTCATAGTTCATAGATGGTGGGCATGAATATGAGAGGGAATGGCCACCCCTCTGGGTTGCTCTATTTGAATATATTCTGCAAATTGAAGGACATTGTTTAGACTGATTAAAAATTAGCTCATTCTTATTAAAATCACTCCAGTTTCTCTCAATGATTGTATGTTTTTCTAGTGTCTTTTATTCAGTTTAGTAGTCAAATTTATTAAAACTGTATGGAAACACCTAAGGATGAATTTTTGATAAGAGGTAATTTGGAGAATTTGCCTATAAAATGGAATACATTTCTAAACTTGTAAACTCTTAGTTTATCTTCTGAAGAATCATCCTTCCCAAGGATTGTAACTATCATTACTTAGATGAATCTCTAGTATCAGTTTTTATCAGTATTCTCCTCACACTTTTTCACTTACAGAAAAAAATAGACTGTTTGGAAATTATATTGGATAAACTCCACCTTCCTAATAATTTCTGGAAATCTGCAATCATTCTGGGCCACCTGAGATGGCAAATTGATCTCAATAGCCTCAATGTATTCAATTCCTACTCAGGATAGTGGCAGAAACTGTTTTAAGGAGACTGATTCTGAGCTGAAGGGCAAGAATGTTTACTGAGAAGCCTGGGTCCTCACAGTGGGTAAAAAGTAATAGGGAAGATACCAAGATCATCGCTGAACTACTCCAAGGTTGAACCTGAAAAAAAAAATGCCCTAAATGTCACTTCTGAAGGGCAAACAAAATTTCAGTACTAGGGAATTAGAGCATAAGATGGGACTATGACGGGATGGGATGAACATGAGCAAAGGTCAAGGAGAGTAGCTCAGAACTAAGATTTTGAATGGAGATTGTGTACTGGTATGTTCTTTTCACATGGCTTGCAATTTATACTAAAAGGGTGGGCAAAACAGCTTAACCAGGATGCAGTTGCAAAGTGGGATGCAGCACCAAACCTCACTCTTCTAGTGACAGATGTCTGACCAAAAACATCTTGTAATTTTGTTTCTTTATCTGAAAGATGACACATCACATCTGAGATGACACAAAATAGGTCCGCTGATTCTCACTAAAATCAGAGAACATAGGAGAGGCAATGACCTTAATGCTGTGCTAAATCAAAGAATGGCCCACAGACCAGCAGCGTCTGGATCAACAGGGAACTTACTGGAAATGTACAATCTCAGGCCCCAGCCCAGATCTACTGCATTAGAATCTATGGATATTCAGTTTCCCAGGTGATTTGTGTGCACATTAAAATAAGAAACACAAACATTCTACCTTCTATACTACCACTCACAGATAGTGTTTGATTACAGACCCACAAGTAAGAGTTCACAATTAAAAAAAAATTTTTTTTTAATGTTTATTTGAGGGGGAGAGAGACAGAGCACAAGCAGGGGTGGGGTGGAGAGAGAGGGCGAGACACAATCTGAAGCAGGCTTCAGGTTCTGAGCTGTCAGCACAGAGCCTGACGTGGGGTTTGAACCCACAAACTGTGAGATCATGACCTGAGCTGAAGTCAGACACTCAACCGACTAAGCCACCCAGGTGTCCCTAGAGTTCACAATTTTTAAAATCAGTGTTTGCTGATAAATTCTTCTTTAGCTTTTAGAACCTAGCACAATAGTAGAAAAATTATATTTGGTCCATAAATATTGAATGAATGAATGAATGAATGAATGAATAAATGTTTCACCTTGAATTGGAAGTGTTTTTCCATAAATTATTTGAACTAGCTAGAGAATAAATCAATCTGTTTTCCACAGTAAGTCCAAAAATTAAATCAAAAGACTTTTTGTTCCATATAGGCTTCTATTTCCTAGACTAAATATGTCCAGTTCCTTCAACTGTTTCTCAGTGTCAAGGTGTGTATAAGTTCCTCGCCATCTTTGGTATCTTTTTCTGGCCACATGTTGGATTCCAGGTGTTCCAAATAGAACATGTGATCTAGGAGTAAACCTGTCCCTAGATGTGGTCTGAGCAGCACACAGTACAAGGAATGCAAACTGATGACATTCCTCTGCTTCTGCGCTGGGCTTTTCTAATTTAGCAAATTGGTTGTCACATCACTAAAAATAGGAAGTTTGAACTTGGGCTCCCTTTTTTTGTCTGAGATTATTTTGCTTACCACAAATGAAGGCCACAGAAGCTAAATATATGTCTACTTGAATGATGACTTTATAGCAATAAAATGAGCCCACAGGGGCTAATGACTCTGTAATCAGCTTTTTCAACCACTTTTTATATTGGGCATAATTTTCTCTCTCTCTCTCTCAGAAATTCTACATCATTTATCACTACACTAACATGAGTAAAAGGGGAAAGGCATGAGCTGAGAGATTAGAGGCCACTGCCTGTCTGATATTAAATCATAATCGTAAATTTGCCTGGAGGAGACTTTGATTTTGGATACCAGTATAGTGGACTCTTATGTTCTTTTTTAGTTCAGAATTCTCACTTTGACAATGGTTTAAGAAATTAGGTTTTAAACGAACTTTTTTTTTTTTAGTTAAAAAATAACCAACAGTATACTAACATGATTAACAGTATACCAACTCAGGACCATTTTTAAAGTTCCCTTTATTGGTCTCTACCACCTCCTGGTTGCTATCAGAGGAAAGGTATCAAATCCCTACAGTTGACCTGCTTGAAAACTGGTCTTTGGTAAATTTGAGGTCAGACACTTTTCTGAGGGAGTATTATCAACATTTTGGTGTCCTTGTGCCCCAGACACCATTTGAGCTATATTTTCTTTTATGCCTGTTTATATCAGCTTATTTAGACACTCCTTCCACAGCTTGAAGATCAACCTGTTGCATTGGTAGCATTCCTTTTCTGGAGCTGATTGCTCTTAGGCCTGGTGCAAAGCCTATTTGTAATGAATATCCTCTGCTTATTCCTTGAGACCCTCTCTCCACCCTTCTCCTCCCCACTCTCTGCTTTGGTAGGCTGATCTGTACAGATTACATCAATGGGCTTCCATGCCTTCTCCCTCTCCTTTAGGTCTGGAGGTGGCAACAGCTCCACTACTATTGGCCAGGATTTCTGCACCATCCTTTGTTTCTGCTATAGCTTACTCATGTCTTTGTAATCGGTGCTTGTATATAAGCCCTCCTTGAATTGCTCTAATTTGATGGTACCATCTGTTTCTTTGTCCCTTTATCCTGGATGATGACAGGACCGACCCATTCATTCATTCTGTCACTTTGTTGTTATGTTAGTTACTTACTCGCTTATGTAGCAAACACTTATACATTATCTATTATTTACCAAATATCTGTTAAATTTCTTTACAGCTCATGGTCTACCAGAGGTCAGTAAATTTGAGATAAAAGTTAACTCTTGAATTTCTCATCTTAGTTGCTCCATGTCTTATTGGCATACAGCCTGTAATTAGGAGACAGTTACTACCAATCATCTCAAGATAAAGTATGCTACTCCTGAGACACTGAATAAGAGTCTCTTTTCATATCAAGCCAGTCTTTTTTTGATTTACTTAGGTCAAAGTACAAGTAACAAATATTATTGTTTTAAATCAAAAGACTCATACAAACAAGAGAAAAGAATTGTTCTGTTGGTGCCAATACCTACAGTTGTCCAATCACACCTACCCTCCAATTTTCTCATGATGCCTAGATCTGGTCTTTGGCTAGTAACTTGCTGTCCAAGTCTTCTTATAAAGGCCACCTTGGAGGACTTCCCAACAACAGGCTTTCTTTGTATTCATAGATTTTTTTTTTTATTTGGTTGTAGTCACCAGCCAAAGGGTAAGAGGTTTGCATTCCTTAGATCTGTCCTGCATGCGTGTTTTAAGAAGAATCCTTCTCTGTTTGGATAAAGGCATAGTAAAGTTTACTCTCAAGGATAGAAGGATAGGATCCTTTCATTTGGGCTCTTGTTGTGACATTATAACATGGCTTTATGGCAGTGATGATGGAAAAGGATTTAGTTTGTAGTAAAGCCATCTTTGGCTGCATTAATAAAAGTTAAATGACAAGACTAAAGGATGTGAAAGTCCTACTGTTCAATAAAGTGATAAGAAAATGTTGCTAAGCTGTGTTCTTCTCAGAGTCCCATTTTTAAGAAGGAGTGTAGAAGTTTGTCACTTTTCAAGATAAAGAGCATAAAAGTCAGGTTCTGGAGAGCACATCATATGAGAAATACGTAAAAGAAAACAAGGTCACAAAATAACTTCTTTTAAACATGGAGGATTGGATATTTATGGCTCCAAAAATCAGAATACTGTGGGTGTATGTTTTTTCCCTTTAAAATGGAGAGGTTACTTCCCAATTCATTTTATGAGGTCAGAATTAGCCTGCACCCTATCAAAGATATTGCAAGGAAAGAAAATGATAGCCCAATATTCTTCATGAGCACAGGTGCAAAAAATTCTAAATAACATTTAAACAAATAAAATCCAACTATATATATGTGTGTATATACATATATGTATATGTACACATATACATACATATATGTATACACATACACACACACATAAAGGATAATACATCATGACCAAGCAGGGCTGACCACGGGAATTCAAAGGTGGTTTGACATTTCGATATCCAAAAAAGAAAATGCTTATGATCATCTCACTAGAAAAAGTATTTGACAAAATCCAACAAAATCATTCCCCATTAAGGAAAAAACAAAATCTCTCAGGAAACCAGGATTAGAAATGTACTCAATCTGATGACAGTAGCTAACACACTTAATGATGAAAGGCTGAATGTTTTCCTCCTAGAACTAGGAAAAAGACAAGGATGCTTACTCTCACCACTTCTATTCAACAATGCATTGGAGGGGCACCTGGGTGGCTCAGTTGGTTAAGCATCTGACTCTTGATTTTGGCTCAGGTCATGATCTCAGCATCATGGGATTAAGCCCCACGTCAGGCTCCATGCTGTGCATGAAGCCCTGCTTACTCTCTGTCTGTCCCTCCCCATGCTTGTGAGTGCACACACTCTCTCTTAAAAAAAAATAAATTAAAAACAAACAAACAAAAAAAAGCAAAAAAAAAAAAATCCAATTGGAGATTCAAGCCAGCAGAGTCAAGTAAGAAAAAGAAAGAAAAGTTATCCAGATAAGGAAGGAAGAAGTAAAACTTTCATTTGCATTTTCACATGATTATTTGTATACAAAATCACATAGAATCTATAAGAACTCTAAATAATAAGTGACTTTTGAAGATTTCTGGATATAAGATTTATATGCAAATGTATTTGAATATATTAACAATAGACTCTTACAACTGAACATTAAAAATATCTCATGTATTATAGTATAGCATGAAAAATGTAAAATACTTAGATATAAATCTGACAAAATATATGAAAGACCTGTGCATTAAAAACAATAAAATACTTTTGTGAGAAATTAAGGGAGATATAAATAAATGAAAAGATGTACTCTTCATGGGTTGAACGAGTTAATATTATTTAGGTATTAGTCCTCCCAAAATTGATCTATAAATTTGATGCAATTCCAATCAAAATCATGGTGGGTTTTTTTTTTTTTTTTTTTTTTTTGGTAAATATTGAAAAGCTGATTTTAACACTTATGTGGGAAAAAAAGAACAAAGTTGGTGGGAGAACACTTTCAATATTAGGACTTATAAAGGTACAGAAATTATGACAGTGTGGTATTAGTATCAAGATAGACAATAGAGCAATGAAACAAATTAGAGGGTCTATGGACAACTGATTTTTGACAAAAGTATAATGCCAATTCAGTGGAGAAAAATATTCTTGTCAGCAAAGAGCCTGGATATCCATAAACAAAAAAATGAACTTTGACCCCTACACAAAAAAATGAACTTTGGCTCATACTTCTTATAATATATAAAAAAATAAGTCAAATGGATGATAAAACTAACCACAAAACCTAAAAGAGTAGAACTTCTGGAAGAAAACAAAGGAGAAAATTTAGTGACCTTGGTGTAGGTAAAGATCTCTTATATATTTCCAAAAAAGGGGGGATCCATAATAGAACAAATTGATAATTTATACTTCTTTAAAATTAAAAACTTATGCCTTTCATTTCATTTCATTTCATTTCATATTTCATTTCATTTTATAGAGAGTGTGAGCAGGAGAGGGGCAGAGGGAGAGGGAGAGAGAGAATCTTAAACAGGTTCCACTCTTAGCACAGAGCCCAACGTGGGGCTTTACCTCATGACTGTGAAATTATGACCTCCAGAGCTGGGTGCTTAACTGACTGAGCCACCCAACTGCCCTTTAAAAGACACTGTTAAGTAAATGAAATGACTAGCCATAGACTGGTGGAAAATATTTGCAAAGCTTTTATCTGTTAAAGAATTAAATCTAGGATAAAGAACTTTAAAATCCAATAATGAGAAAACAAACACCCCAATTAAAAATGGGCAAACATTTGAATAGATAGCTTACCAAAGAAGATACATGGATGGCATTTAAGCATGTGAAAAAATGCTGAACAACGTTAGACATGAGGGAACTGCAAGTTAAAAGCACCACAAGATACCATCACACAACTATCAGAAGGGCTAAAATTTCAAAGGCTGACCATACTTAATATAGACAAGGATGCAGAGGAACTAGAACTCTCATACAGTGCTGGCGGGGACACGAAATGGTACAACCACTTCGGAAAACAGTTTGGTGGTTTCTTAAGATGTTAAATGCTTGCCTGTCATATGATCCAGCCATTCCACTTTTAGATATTTACCCAGGAAAAATGAAAACATATCATATTCTTATTGGTCTTGTTTGTAATAGCCAAACTGGAAATAACCTCAATATTCATGAATAGGTGAACAGATGAACAAATATTGATATATGCATACAATGGAATTCCACAGCAAAGAAAACAATGAGCTATTTATGTATGGAAAACATGATGGATCTCAGAATAATTATGTTGACTGAAAAAAAGAGTTAATGCTATACGATCTCATTTATATGAAATCCTAGAGAATGCAAACTAATTTATAGTGACAGAAAGCAGATGAGTGATTTCTTGAGGACAGGGTAAGGTCTAATGGGTTTACAAAGGGGCTGGGGAGGTGTTGGGATGGTGGCTACATTCGTTCTGCTGATTGAGATGACAGTTTCACGGGTGTCTACATATGTAGAAAAATTCGCATGTGTACTTAAAATATGTGCTGTTTATGTTGATCCCATGTCATTAAAGAGAGAGGAGCAGGAGGCAGGGACAGAAAGAAAGAAAGGAAGCCTGTTCCCCAAGTCAGCTATATGATTTAGTAAGAGGCTTATCATAGTTTTGAGACTGAAACACAATTTCCCTGCATACTTACACAGCAGTCACGGGCTGTAAGTGGCTTCCATAGTCCTCTCCCCACTCTGCTCTCCTCATTTTCCCCCTCTGTCTTCCCATTCCTTTCTTTCCTTCCTTGCATTATGAGATTAAAACTTATATTTTATCTTAAGAGTTGGCAAAGACTTTAATCTCTGAAAATAATTCTGTATATCCCTTAGGACTGCAGGTGATACCTTAGCACCTGGAATAGCCAGAGGAAAGGAAACAAAAGAAATAGCTCAAATGTTGTCTACTAGAAACGAACAGACGCTTCGAGTGCCCAGAACAGAGAGTAGACAAGAGAGAACTGATGACAGGGAAACATGGTAACATAGTTGCAGTTCTGGTCAGCTCAAGGATATCTAATATTCAATTTTAATGGTTTGTGTTTGTGTTGCTAGGATATAAAACATCTCTGTGGAAAGGCTATTGGGGTCGATCTTGGGGCAGAGGTAAAAGAGCAGATGCCCCATGCAGGGCACAGAAGTTGTTGTAGGCAAGTATTTTCGAGAAGAAATTGTAGCTAGAGGCCTCGCTGGAAATTTCAGGGGAAGGCACTGGATTTTCCACTGGAAATGAAATTGGCATTCAGGTGATAGATGGGTGGCACTTTTTTTTTTCTCTCTTTTTAAATTGCTGTTTGTCAGGAAGTATGTGCCAGAAGGTATGCTGAGGATTGGGAATTCAGAGATGAATAAGATATGATCTTATCCTTTCATGGTTTTACTTTAAATCTTTAAAAAAGTCACAATATAGTGACTATAATGACAGTGTAATACTCGAGGTTAGTGGGTGCGCTTGCTTCAGAATTTTCACATGAAGTGACCTGTCACTAGACATATGGCACAAGCCTTGAAGCAAACTATCATTTATCTATCTATCTCTATCTATCTACCTATCTATCTATCTATCTATCTATCTATATCTACCTACCTACTGATCATCTATCATCTATCTATGTATCATACTGTAGATAAAAACTATATGCAATTATAATAAAATTAAAAGAATTAAAAACAATCAAACAAAATGTCCAATATGCACATCAAATAATGTCAGGCAGTGAGATTTTTGAGAGTGCTCATGCCTTAGCATTCCACCCGTGCCTTGGTAACTCTGTGTCTAAGGTGGCACAGAGCTACTTTCCAGGATGACAGCCTGAATTCCCCATTCAGTAGGTGATGATGGAAGATGTCCGGGGGCTTGTGAGGCAGATGTCACAGTGTAGGGTTTTCTGTACAGAGTCCATAGCAAATTCTCAGTGAGACAATTCTGTGCATTTCTGCTTGGAATTAGGATTCATGGACATCAACTGAGAACAAACTGAGGGTTGATGGAGGGTGGGAGGGAGAGGAGGGTAGTTGATGGGTATTGAAGAGGGCATCTTTTGGGATGAGCACTGGGTGTTGTATGGAAACCAATTTGATAATAAATTTCATATATTAAAAAAAACAAAAAAAGGATTCATGGACATCATGACGAGAACCAGGTGACTAGTTGTCTTTTCTCCCTTTCTGTTGTGGGACAGGTGAAATCGTATAAACTTAGGACAATGATTGAAATTTCATCTTTGGCCCATCTGTATAGTCTTAGACCTGGGGTAAGAAATTCAACCAAAGTCTCAGTTTTTTCATCTCTAATATGAGAGGGAAAAAAAATGCTTTCTTGGGAGAAATTATAGGATTAGAAAAAAGTGTTCAGATATAAATACACAGCACTTGGTACCTAGTAGGTATGTAATAATTGTAATTAATTTTTTTTTGTTATTTCTAAACTCAAATTATTACCTGAAATCAGAGTTCAATAGTTAGGGAAGGGCTAGGGAAGTTCCCAGACAGGGCTGTTATCCAAATCAAAAAAAGAAAAATACGGATCCAATTCTTACCGTGTGAAGCTCTGCCCAGGCATTTGTCTGGATACGCCAAAGATTTCAGACACATCTAAGAAGTCCGTGAGTTGGAACAAACCAAACTAAGACACTTGAAGCCCCTAGGCAACAGTGTCATATAATCAATTACCAGTATGTGCTGTATAGGCAAGAGATGACACAGGACCCTGACATAATTAGCATCCGGTGGTCTTTCTTTAGTCTATGAGCAGAATGGTATAAAGCGGTTCAAGGCAACGTGCAAAGTACTAAGTGGTCCCCTAGTGGCCAGAAAGAGTTAATACCAAATATACCCCAAGTGGAAGAAGTAAGGACCTTATTTACTTTCACTTTGTTTACCTCCCAGGGTATCTTCATTTGCACTGGTACCAGTTTCCGATTCTAATTATAGGCAATTATAGGCAACTCTTCAATTATAGGCAACTGTAACTATTTCCCCAAATATTACTAATCATACTGACTTTCCTGTTCCCCAGTGCAGTCCTAAACTTAGATTTCTCATGGTTTACTGATTTATAAGGACTGTACATTTTTTTTTGGTCGGGTTTCCAAGTTACTGGGCTGTCCAGGGGGCATCATGCATTCCAGTTTTCCCAGGACAGTTCTGGTTTATGTTTGTTTTCCCAGTGTAATTGTTAGTATCACCCTCTTTTATGATCATAATTGTTCTAGTCTTAGTAATAAATTATATCGTTGCCCTAGTGCTATCTCTTGCTCCTTCCTGGTCATTTTTTTTCTCCATTTAACATTCCAGAAATACTTATATAACTCATGACTGGACATTAGGTCAGTCTGGATGTGATCTCTCACTCCAGCAATCACCAGGGTTTATTTGGCTGATCTGGCTGGTTAGCTCTTTTCTCATTTATACTCTGCATGTTCCCTTTCATAAGTTGCAATCTCTATCAGAGAAGAAGACTACTGCTGATTGTGGATGTGTGTGCTACTGAGCTCCCATGTTTTATTTTCCTCACGGATTACAAAAGTGACCTCTAAGCCAGGTCTAGTGCTCTGACACGTTGGTTGGGCAAAATACGTAGAGTCTGGATGAAATATATCCAGCTAACACCCTGTCTGTGAAATATACTACTGTACAGGCATGATGGTGAAATGAAATTGCTAATAGGTGCAAGATGATCTAGACACCAAA
Organism: Panthera uncia; assembly: GCF_023721935.1. Classification (NCBI taxonomy): domain Eukaryota; kingdom Metazoa; phylum Chordata; class Mammalia; order Carnivora; family Felidae; genus Panthera; species Panthera uncia. The sequence continues at coordinate 39,310,355 of NW_026057586.1, read as the reverse complement.
ACTGAACCAGAACAAAAGGAAATTGTGAGCATTTTTAAGATACAGCACACGCTTATCCATGATGGCCCGAATGTCACCTTTTATCATAGAACAATATGGACACCTGTAAAACTCAGTCAAGTGAGACTTTCAAACTCAAATTTATGCTTGATGTGTCAGAACTAAATTGGTACATTTATAGACTAGTTGTGTGAATGCAACACAGTGGAAATGTTTTGGAATCCAGCAATGGACTTGTGAATGCCTTGTTAAAATGAAGTACACTTGTCTTACTCAGAACAGATTTCTTCAGAAGTATGTCTATCCCCTTACATGATTTGTTTCAAATGATTTAATACATTCAGCAACTAAACTAATATCTTAATGGGTGATTCAATTCGAAATGCCAAAATAAAATTATTGCAAATAAAGAGGCACATACAATTATGCTCATATTCAGCAACTGCTTTGTGCTTTTGATAAAGAATCAGAAACAAAATATTACTCTAAATGGCTTGAACAATACATTTTTAAAATTTGTTTTCTTTTCCTTCTCAGTATTTCTGACCTGTTTCCTTCTCTTCCACGCTGTTATTCATATTTTAACCGTATACATTTTACATGTGAATGAGATTATGAATTCATGACTCTAAGAGATAAGTGCACACACACATACTATAAATGGTGTTGCACTGTTTTCTTTGCACCTTGCCATCTTATGCTTATGAAGAATAAACTTCAAAAATAAGGATCTGCCAAATAGATATTGTAATATATAATAATATATTAAAATGCACTAACATTTATAATTGGAATAACAAGGTTTGGGGACTTCCATCCTCGAGGAGTTACTTATAAAATACCAATAAAATAATTCTGGATTCTTTGCATAATACTGAGTACAAACAAACATGTTTAACAAACCAGTAAAGAAGGTCTGCAAGGGTCTAGATGGGAACCATTCTGAATTGGTTATGACCATAGATAGGTGAATTGACCATAAGGTGACCATAAACAGTGAATTCTGCTAAAGAATTTCAAGGAGATATTAGGAGGCTATTATCTCATTATTGCCAGATTTGACCTAGGATGTGTATTAACCTTTTCATGCAATAAATGTTTAAGTTTTCCCTCTTCAGCCAGGGATAAAGTATGCCTAGAATTGGGTATACAAATTTGAACATGAAACAGTTATATTTGAAGGTTCACTGAATAAAATTTTGTATATTCCTCTAACTAGTCATGTCCAGGATTATAAATCTGGAATGACCGAACTATTGCAATGGTTGCTTCTTTATGGGGGCTACTAGAAAGCTCAGAGACTACTTTGCGGTCATTACTTGCAAATATTTATGACTTCATGGATATATTTTGTACTGACTTCACTCTTTGGCCCGTTGATTATTTATTCTGTTTTCCTTCTGTCTGATGTTTAAACAACTTTAATGTATGTCTTATTACATTTTCTTACTGTATTTATGAATCTTTTTAAGTCATGTATACAGACAAAATCGTACCCAAGGATTCCCCTGAGAGTATATATGTTCTATAGATGCTGCCTCCTAGCAGCATCTCAAGTTTATCTCAAGTTTAATCTGTTAGAGTGGACATGAAACACTAAGGATTATCTAATGGGATCACACAGAATCAATGATTTATAGAGAGTGGTTCATTTCCACTCCCCCCACCCCGTCCGCCCCATTTTACAAGTTGTTGTCTTTCTGCCAAAATGTCAGAATGTTTTATATAATCCACACTCCCATTGTGGTGTACAGCTGAGCAAGAAGACCGACCCTTCTGTAAGGTTTTATCTGACACACATTTGTGCAGAAGCAAATTAGTAGCAGATATCACTTCAGCTGGAGAAATACAGTTAAAAGGGAGCCTGTCTATCGTAGGCTGTTGCAGAGGGACAGGCTTCTCGGCAACAGTTAAAAACAACACATTTATAAAAGAATCCACTGTGGCTCCGTCTTGAATCAGTACAGGGTAACAATGAAATGCAGAAGATGATAGGTGAATGGCTAGAAATATGACGGCTCAAATAGAGGAGGCCCCAGGCACACCCAGGCAGAGACAGGGTCGAACGCTTCCCTGGCATGGGAGATTCGTCATCTTTCATTTGTTTCGTGATGCCAGTCAGTCATTCTTAACCAACCCTTTCAATTGTAATTATTAAATCATGATCCCCAGCAAGCATTTGCTGTCAAGACTCTCCAGTTCAGAGGAGGGAGGCAACTCCCTTCAAAAACTATGTTTTTCTACCAGCTACATTTAAAGGTTGCTTTTCAGTTTCCTCCACAATTATACTTGGATAGCTCTGAGAATGCAAAATAATCCTGCTCGGATGCATCCTGCACCAGCTTTCTCCCTCTTTTCTTTCTCCTTTCCTTTTTCTTATCTCCGACTCCTCTGTTGGGATGATCCTGATTTACACCCCACAGTTTTCATCCTTATAATCAGAAGTTTATGGTGTGACTGACCCCTTAGGTCAGGTATTGGCATTGTCAGAAAGCTGGCGTCTGCGGCTGAGGTTTTTGTTTTGTGGTGTTCCATGAGTTGCACAGAACAATCTATTACATAAATAACTCCACAGATAGTGTACAGAATCTTTCCACATGCTTCCACTGAAGAAGCAGAAGAATCCAAAAGACTACTACTGAGCTCAAATTCTTACAGGGAACAAGAGGCTGGGTGCAGGACAAAATTGCTTTAAGTTTTAATATCTTATTGCATAATGAAAAAACAAGTCTGTTAACTATTATAGGGAAAAGGCCCCATTCTTTAAATGTAATCCTTAATCCATAGGTAAAACTCTCCATTTGATATGCTCTAAGAAAACAGCCCACATGATTTCCATGTAATCTGTCCATGTTTACCAGCATTGAGGAAATGCTGGGTCAGAAAGTCAGCCAAGACGTGGGCCACAGCGTCACTTCCACACCTGCAAGCTCTTTCCCAGATCATCTCCGCTCCCTTCCATTCTCTCTGCGAGTGAGGGATGTTACTGAGGTGATCTCAGTGATTTGAAAGACACATGTGGAGCTACTGATTTCCTAATACCTAGTTTCCTTAGTACCTGACTAGAAATCCTAAAATAGTCAATGGATTGACATCACCAACTTTTTTCATGGTAAAAAACATGGAAATGTCACTTTATGATAATTCTGGGTTTTATGTCTTTTTAATGACAAAGTCATCTAGTATGTATTTTCTATTGGAACTACTCTAGACATGCAGATTTTCATTTTAGCATGCAGAGTTGCAAAAATTTTAAATGTTTATAAAGAGATATCATTCAAGAACTAAAAGAGAATTTGATAAAATACAATTCATTTTCTATTGAGAACTATCTTATGAAAGATCTAACACTGTAATGACAGGGTTTTGAAAGTCATTAGTGGGAGAGAGTTTTGTCTAGATGACTTTCAGAAGGCAACAAGGTAACTAAGGAGACACCTTTTACAAAGTAGACACTTTGGGTGGAACATTGTGCATGCCCTTCAATGTCCCGAGAGCTAGGAGATCACTGGTTCTTAACAAGACTGTTTACACCAAAATTAAAAGCTTCTGCACAGTGAAGGAAACCACCAACAAAACACAAAGGCAACCCCCAAATGGGAGACCTTGCAAATGATATGTCTGATTAGGGTTTAAAATCCAAAATATTGAAAGAACTTACAACGAAGAACAATTCGACACCACCCGCCCCCCCCACCCCGAAATAATCCAATTTAAAAAAGGACAGAGGACTTGAACAGACATTTTTCCAAAGAAGACATACAGAGGGCCAACAGACACTTGAAAAGATGCTCAAGGTCACTAATCACTCAGGGAAAGCAAATCCAAATGAGATACGAATTCACACCTCACAGAATGGCTAACATCAAAAAGACAAGGAAAAAAGTATTGGTGAAGATGTGGAGAAAAAGGGAACCTTTAAGCACTGTTGGTAGGAATGCAAATTGGTGCAGCCACTGCAGAAGACAGCATGGGGTTACTCAAAATATGAAAAATAGAATTACTATGTGATTTAATAATGCCACTACTGGGTATTTACAATAGCCATGATATGGAAGAAAACTAACCATTTACAATAGCCATGATATGGAAGCATTGATAGATGAATGGATAAATAAGTACTGGCATATATATATATATATATATATATATATATACACACACACACACACAATGGAATATTACTTATCTATATAAAGTAAGTATAAAGTATAAAGTATATATATATATACATATATATATATATATATATACACAATTGAATATTACTTATCTAAATAAAAGAATGAGATCTTGCCATTTGCAACAACATGGATGAACCTAGAGAGTATAATGCTAAGTGAAATAAGTCAGTCACAGAAAGACAAATACCACATAATTTCACTCATAGGTGTAATTCAAGAAACAAAGCAAATGAACAAAGAAAAAAATGCAAACGAAAAACCAGACTCTTAAATACAGAGAGCAAACTGGTAGTTGCCGGAGGGGGGGGTAGGTGGGGAGATGGGTGAGATTGATAAAGCAGAAAAGTACACTTATCGTGATGAGCACTGAGAAATGTATAGAATTGCTGAATCATTATATTGCATATTTGAAACTAATATTACACTGTATGTTAATTATATTTGAATAAAAATAAGTAAAAATAAAAGCAGGGAAAATGTAAAAATGTATTTGCAGGCCTAGTATCATTTGCTCTAGAGATACATACATAAAAAACAAAGACTGAAACTTACTAGAGATTTTTTAATTTCTGCATTTTGATTAGGACTTTCTATAAAATATGCAGTGTCTAAGTTTGTAGCAGATTCTGAAAACCAAAACTGCTATGTTAATGAGCAGAAGACAGATTTGGATCTCTCGTTAAGCAACGTACTGTAAACAATTAGTTTAACTGAAACATGTTTTCCTTTTTGTAGACATTGGGGAACAAATGGCCAGATGGGCCCATTAAACTAAACTGGGAGAGACCAGAGATTAGAAATTTCTGGAGGTCTTTCACCAGGGCCATCAAAGTTGTTCATTTGCAGTTCTCCATCTCCTGTTTCTCTCTTTCTCCGCGTGTGTGCGCGTTATGTGTGTGTCTCCATCTTTCTGTCTCTCTCTCTCTTTTGCATAATATTTACCTCAAGCTTGCTTCAGGCTAATGTCTCAATAATTTCCCCTCCTTTCTCAGGTCCTTACCACAAAGGACTTGACTAATGATCCATGGACAAAATGAAGCATTTAAATTTATTCATTAATCATTCATCTCCAGCTCATTGAAAACTTTAAACTTCCACAAAATTAAGATAGAACATTGAGGAGTGATTGAGAGAGACAGCTCTCGGTGAGCTAAAAAAGATTGGTAAACACAAAAACAAAAGTACATTAGACAGAGTGTCTGAAAGTGTCACATGGGCATAGGTATTGTTACAGTTTAAACAAACTTTAAGTACTGAATCGCAAAGCCCTTATTTGGGCCAACACGATGGGGAAATCTGGGGAAGCGAACAGTCACTGTCAACACTGCCAGTAATTATTCTCTCTTCCAATTAATGGTGACATAGATTAATTATCAGATGAGGCAAAGCCAATTGCAATCAGTCACCCAGAGCTGAAATTAGATCGTTCCTGACAGCAGCATGAAAGTCACCTGTTTCATTGTTATGGATTTGCTGTAAGTAAAAGAGTGGCAAAGCATGCTGGGAGGTGAGTGAGTTTTTCGTCCATGGAAGTGTGAAATGGCAAACAGGTGAATGTCCAATTACACTGTTATCTGAACTGTGTGACTTTTCTTGTCTTTTATTTCAGCATCCAAGATACATTGGTTGTTTGCTTAACCATCGTTTTCACATGAGTCATCTGTCAAAGTCTGGAAGAAATCTAAGATGTGTTGCATTAAATTTGAAGATTCCTCCTGTTTAGAAGTGACAAACAAACAAAATCAATAACTGCTCATTAATTAAGAAAACAGAGTATTATTTTAAAGCCATACATGTGGAAAACTTGCCAATAATAAAAATAACACCAAATACCCTTACCTAATTCTTTATAGGTGACAAACAGTACGAACGCCAAAGAAGGGTGTTTTTCCTTATGACCTCGTAAGTTCTTAAAATTAAAAGTCAAACTAGCTTTAACACAGATAGTGAATGAGGAACTTAAAATACTCTACTGCTTTAGAGATTCTTTTATCCCCATCATCCTTGCCTCATTCCAGTGGCTTTTACATCATTTTATTACACACAGAAAGTGAAATCTGGGTTATTGTATAAGGCCAGGTTATGATGACTGTTACTAGATTCAATAATTGAATGTTTGTATTCTTTCAACAAATATATTTATTTACAGTAAAGGGGGAAAAAAAGGAAAAAATTTGTCACCCTCATTCAGTTTACATTCTAACGTGAGGAAAAGACAACATGTGGACATACATACATATATACAAAAGTACACACATAATTAGCAAACTGTATGTGTAAAATACAATATATATTTATAACTACATGCCGCAGCAACCTAGAAATCCCTACCATTTTCTTCTATACGTGTGTTTCTTCTAAACACAAACAAGAGCAAAATCAGTAACATGAACTAGGTTAATTTTGATAAGCTTGGCCAGAAGGTTTATTTATCACAAGAGATTTTTCTCAAAATATTCTTTTATGTAAAAGGAGTCTTCATTTTTGTTTTTAGATATTAGAAATGTTTACTATGAATGTGTGCTCTGGTCCTCAATATTGATTTGGTCTGCTGCCATTCTAAATGCATGTTATAACTGAGCCATAATACATATTAGTAGTTTTCTGGGTAATTATTACATGCCTCATCCCTCAAGTGCTATTCATAGCTTCTACACCAAAGGCTAAATTGCTTTAATTACCCAAGAAGTGAAATAATCCCTTAAAAGGTCTGGCTCTGGATGTCTCAATGCCATCATGAACACATTTTCTAAATAGAGACACAAAGGTTATACTTAAGCAGGTATAAAACATTCTTATGGAAACTAAACGAATTTGAACTGATAATTCTATCTTAGATATATCTTGATATTTATTTCTCGGCGATAATACTTATATACTTATTTACAAAAAAAAAAGACATGCTTACAAAACATTTTCCTCAAGCAAGAGGAACCTAACTGAAAAAAGAATGGAGATTTTAAGTAAGAGATAAGAATGAAACATTGAAAATCCATTTGAATAAAGCCTAAAAAATATCATTCTACTCTTAAAGGATCTCATGGCTGGATTCAGCCAAGTTGTATGATAAAAATGCCCCATGAGAATAGTCAAAGTCAAAGGTGATATAAACACTTGTCAGAAATGAGAATATCATGGATATACAGAATACTGAACCAATCAATGGGTTAAAAATATATGTCTTTTTTATTGTGAAACATGGTCCTGTTTTAGAGTTTGTAAACACTTTGTCTTGATTATGGAGATTGCATATGGCAGTGATGATGGTGACTGAACCTTGATCTTTGAAGTGAAAGACAGCACACAGGAAAAATTCATACATGATTTCCTTTTGTAACCAGCACCGATAACTTGCATGAATTGAGATGCAAATAAGATCATGGTGGTTGTATTTGCTATGCATGCTTCCTACTTCAGACATTTGCCAGTAATCAAACTTTAGATCTTGTATACCTGAGATGTGTGGGTCTGTGTACAGAAAGAGATATTGTATTAAAATTCAGTAGATGGCCAAATAATGGAGAAATAATGAATCTACATCTTATTTTTTTAAAAGTTTATTTATTTATTTTGAGAGAGAGAGAGGGAGGGAGAGAGAGTGAGCGCATGTGCAGGGAAGGGGCAGAAAGACAGAGAGAGAGAGAGAGAGAGAGAGAGAGAGAGAGAAAATCCCAAGCAGAATTCATGCTGTCAGCACGGAGACCGACTGGGGGCTTGATCCCACAAACCATGAGCCAAAATCAAGAATAGGACACTTAACTGACTGAGCCACCCAGGTGACCCTGAATCTTAATTTTGCATGATAAATCTAACTAAGCTAAATCTTGCTTTAGTAAATAGCTAATTACAATTGATACGTGATTTGCATAATAAAACGCCAGTTTGCATTCTGTTAATCTTAAATTAGCATATAATTACATTTTTGATAGGTAGGAATGTTTCTAAGGTGCTCAAAGAGCCTATTTGCTTAAGATGATAAAGGTTTTTTTTTTTCATATTCTGATTTCAGTATTGGTTAGACAAGTAAAAAATTTTCCATGATGAAGATCAAAACCAATGTCAAACCAACCCCTGTATGAACTATTAAGAATAGGGCCAATTTTGAGCTAATAAATTTTGAAAGAATAAGATTTATATTGTGTGAGTGTTTGTATAAAATTTTGCATTTGGTCATATTTTCAAAGTTACCTTTCATTAATTTTTATCAACTTTTTTTCTTTTGTGTCTTGCAAACTTCATAATACAGATATTGTATCTAGTAATATTATTTGCTGATAGATACCAGAGACAAAGATCCTGAAAAATAGGATCCTATTTGTACATTAGTAATAGTTCCTATGAACTATTTTTAACAATCCATTAAAATGTATATAGGATTATAAAGAAATTCGGATTATCCCCATTCAAACCTTGATCAGAAAGAAATCAGAATAAACTTTCCTTTCTAAAACCTTTTGAATCTGCTTCATGCAGACAATGGTTTTCTGAAGTGTTCTTAGATACTTGGGTGCTGTGGGTAGAAATAGAAAGTGGTGGACCTTCTTAGCAGCATCAAAAGTGGTAGATGGTAACAGTGGATGATAAAGAAAGGAAAATGAGGTGCATACCTCTCAGACCAAACAGAACTTTTGCAGTTTAATGATTTCTTTTGTACCCTAAAGACACTTCTAAAGTTGCTTTAGAACTCACAGTCCCAAGGACAAGACAGAATTTAACTCTGCAGATCTGTAATGTGACATGCAATTAATGCTCTATGAGCCGTTTGCCAGAAAAGAGTTCAATGGTCATCAGTTAAAATACTGTGATGATAATTTCAATTACTAGCTAATTTCTAGATTTGAGAATATACTTTATTTTTAAAGTATGATTACATTCCTTTCTGAGCTGAGCGTGAAAATCTTTGACACTTGGTTATTCAGTAGGAGCACTGTCACTGTAGGAAAACAGTAAAAATAGGGAACAACTGGACAGGAAAACATGATTTTTCAGGAGTGTTGTTTGGAAGGATAAGACCATTTTTAAAAGGGATATACTGGCAAATTAGCAAATAGCTGTCCTAATAATTTATTAGAGGCTTTATTGCATTTCATCAAAAAGGAATCACTGAGGTCACTTTTTAAATGAAGCAGTCAAGTTGGCTTTCAAAGAAATTCAACACGAATAAATCTAAGAGGCAGGGTATCTCATCTGTTTGATCCTTTAGACCAGAGCCTGAACAGCAATGAGGTGGGCAGGACGCATGTCGTAGAGGTAGAGAAAGTTAGGCCAAGTTACAGGACTTAACCAAAATTCATCATATTCCAAAACTTGTGAGCAATTAGGAAGATTTAAAGGACACATTATATTGTGTCAGCTTTGTTTCCTAATTGTATGTTTTTGTTTTGCTTGGTGTGATCACATTAATGAATGAATTTACCTTGGAAAAAAGACACCCTTCCTAAAGGCAAGGGCTGATTAATTTCGCTCCAAGAAACTAGTGACCTGAATATAGGTCCTCATTGGTGGTGATAAGCATTAATCCATTCAAAACAGGAAGATTTCTGTCACAATTTTGGTTTCACCCAGTTGGGTGCACAGACAGAAAATGGGGGGATATTCAGGGATCAGTTCGGTAGCTATGGTGATATTTTCTGCTAAGGTAGTAAATGGGTTTAAAGTTCACAATTGTTTGAAGTCTTTTGCCCTGGAGTTTTCTGAGAGTAAGTCGTTGGCATATTCGGTGAGAACACAAAGACCAGAGTGACATACCAGAACTTTCCCCTCCCACCTTTACTTCTTTTTGAATATTATGTTGTCCTGGGATTCACTCTGGAACTCACTAAGATGAGAACTAGGCACAGAGGTTGACAAACATACCACATCCAGATCAATCTTCACAGCTCTCTAAGTGAGGTGTAATCACTGTAAATCTTTTTTTGCAGTTGATTTATATTGTAATTAAGGCAGAGAGGAAGCACATGCAAGGCCAAAAGTGGAAAAGTAGCACACATTTTTCATGGGAAGTTTTTTCCCCCCGTAAGTCAGAGCACAAGAGAGTATTAGAAAAAAAAATTACAAGGAACTAGTCACGCTCACTGGCATGATATGGGAGAATGCTAAGTCATCTGTGTTTTCTGTTTAAATGTATATATTTCAGTTGATTAAAAAAGCACATGGTGAATTGATCTTGCAGCTTATAAAAGCAATATTTCGGCTTCGGTGTTTTTTATTCTTTTTTTTAATCAAATTATCTCCCAAAGCATTTTGACTGAAGTTTATTAACAAGGCAATGCAGCTATTAGTGCTCTGTAGTGCACTCTTGCAAAGTTAAGTAAGAGACATGACTTTCCCTATGCATACTGATCATACCTTCTGAAGGTCTAAAAGAACTAAAGATTGCACAGCTGAGTGGTTTTGAAGAAAGAAAATTGTTACTTTGTCTTTTTTTTATGCAATGTTATTAGATTTTTGGCGGGGGAGCATTCATAAGAAACATTATATTGCTAGATTTTAACTGGTATTTCAAATATTATCAGATTTCCAAAAAAGTAAGTTAGAAATTCAGAGAGACTAAAAGCAGGTACAGGCCTTCAGGCTGGGATAGAGGAGACCAGGAAAAGTTACCGTGAAGGTTTAGGTGGATAACCAGGCTGCCTTTCAGAAAATGTGGGGTAATGTGATTCATATTAGACAGGAGAATAGTCACATCTTTGGTAACGTGGCAAATGATAAAGAGAAAGCGATGCTTTAATTTTGCATTTAATGTTGTAATAGTTTAAAAAGAGGATGACTAATTCTAAACCAACATATTCTAAGGGAGAAAAATATTTTAAGAGTCCTATTCTAGTCATTAGTAAAAAAAAAAAAAATTCCATGTGAATCCCCCACTGAAAGAATGATCAAGCTCTGTGATCTTGCTAGATTCTTGGGGAAAAAAATCTGGCTAATAATGGCTCTGCTTTTCATTTAAGGAAACAAAAGCTTTTCTACCTAGAATTCAACATGAGAAGTAGCCTCTTCTCAGTTTATTCCTGTAAATAAAATTGAATTCTACTTCATTTTTTTTTTCTGTTCCATATTTATTGCTAATTTAATTAGCATTTAATCCTACATTTGCTTTCCTTCTCAGAGGACAGTGTTTCTTCTGCGGAAGAACAAAATGTTCTATGGTCAAAATTTGGTAACCACTGGGGCACCTAGGTGGCTCAGTTGGTTAAGCTTCTGACTTCCGTTCAAGTCATGATTTCATGGTTGGTGAGTTTGAGCCCTGCATTGGGTTCTGTGCTGACAGTGCAGACCCTGCTTGGTATTCTCTCTCTCTTCCTCTCTCTCTGCCCCTCCCCCATGTGCTCTCTGTCTCTGTCAGTCTTTCCCTCTCTCAAAATAAATAAGGAAACTTAAAAAAATTTGGTAACTACTGAATATTCAACCCCACTCTTTCAAGAGTTATAAAGCACAGTAGCATATTAGTCTCAGATATTCTGAAATTAAAAAAAAAAAAAGAAAACTGACTCAGTGTTTTAATATCCAGTATTTCAAAAATTCATCGTCCACTTGATCTTTTACCTGGTAGTAGCCTATTAAGATCCCAAAGGATGTGTTGCAGAAAAATTGTATTGGTGTGAAGAAAATAAATAAGTTAAAATGAGACCTGGTGCTTAGATTTCAATCCTTGCATGGACAGTATAAATTACCTTTCTCTTTCATTTATTCACTTGACAAACACTTATTTTCATTTGTTATGTTTAAGCTCCCCCCTTTGGTACAATGGCAGATATTGTGGTCAGAACTGGAAAAGTAGCACATTAGCACCCCCTTCACCCCCATGTCCCCCCCACCCCTTAAATTGGAGTGCAAAATACAGTGTGGCCTCAAGGACTGTGGGAATAACAGTTTATCACAACACAGAATGTGATATGGTCACAGATAAGCTGTGGTTTTCAAAAGGAGGGAAATGCCACTTCCGGTTGTGAATTCAGTGAATTCTCATGAAGGAGATGTCTTGCTAACTCTACTTTCAAAGATGAGCCAGGAGAAAAACATGGGATCTTCTTAGGGACCATCAAATAAACAAGTGTTCCTGGGGGTACTGGATGATAAAACTAAAGGGTAAATTGGATCCATATTACTGTGGTCTTGAGCAGTACAATTGATCATTTCACTCATCATTCTTGACTCTGAATTTGTTTTGATTGTTCTAAAATCTAATCTACACAAATGAAAGAGACTTGACATTGCCATATGTGCTTCCAAGTGTATGCTGAGGGCTCTAAAGATGATTCCAATGCTGTTAGCAGTGTTTTATATACTTAGACCTCACAGTGATTGGTAAATGGTTTGCTCATAATATATAAAGTGGTAACAGTCATGTTACTTAAAAATCTCATGAGTTTTCTGATGTATACAATTTGTGAATATGAACATAGTCCCAAAGTTTGAAACTTTGTCAATTATTCTAATTAATTTTAGGTTGCTGACTAGATAAAATTTGACTTGGAAAACAGACTTATATGAACCAATTTAGCACTGCATTTTAATTTTGCTTCACAAGAATATTTATATTTTCTTACATATTGTATTTGAATTTCAACAATTTTTTTAATTGTTTTTTAAATGTTTACTTATTTTTGAGAGAGACAGAGAGAGTGAGCAGGGAAGGGCAGAGAGAGAGGGGGACAGAGAATCCAAGCAGGCCCCCCACTGTCAGCACAGAGCTTGATGTGGATGCAGGACTTGAACTCAAGAACAGTGCGATCATAACCTGAGCCTAAATCAAGAGTTGGACGCTTAACCGACTGAGCCCCCAGGTGCCCTGAATTTCAATAATTTTTAAACCAATGTATTTCAGCTCAGTATGAACTTCTGCTTTAGTAAAAACATGATTTGGAGACCATGCGGCATAAGATTCCACAGGCTTAATCAATAGAATATTTGCTAGAAAATGCCCTAATTATGAAGGACCATGCATTCTAGAATTCTTACAAACTTGGATTTCTGTGTAGCAGGACCTGTAGCTTTGATGTGTGTGTGTGTGTGTGTGTGTATACTCTACATTTTTTGACTTGACATTATGCAATTTGGGATGTCAAGAGCAAAAAAAGCTTAGTTTTCCTAGATATTAATTTACTTGGGTTCAATTTTAAATGGGCTTTAAGTATTCTCTTAGTTCTTGACTATTTTACACAGACCAAGATTAAATTATCTTTCTCTTGTTTTATTTAAAAAGCTTTAGGAAAACCATCTCTTGCACATAAAAGTAGCTTCATTCTGTGTCATTATGAACTACCTTTCTTTGTGTTAGACTTGGTGATTAGAATAAGTATCAACAAAGATCTTAGAATATTGTGTACCACCTTGTTTACACTGTTAGAAATCTCAGATAACCTATCCAGTGATCCTCCTGCGCTCTGAGCGACTTACTCCTTGAGTCTCTCAAATAATCCTTTTGAGGAGAGTTAACATGACACCGATGATGTGCTAACCTTGCAGGTGGTTAGGTTTGACTCTAAATTAGTTATAATCTCTAGAATTAGCCCTAAAAATGAAACAAAACCATTCTTCTTGTGAATTTGGAATTCCCTATTATTTTAGCAAGCCTAAAATAAAAATCTTTTTATGTACACCGTTCTCTTCACCCTGACTGCTTTCCAATGAATACTCAGAAGGAAAATATATTTGAAAAATATTAATTCAAAATATTAGGACTAAAATATCAAGACTGTGAATGGAGAATGCATTTATATAGAAAATACAATAGATGCCCAATTCACATTTTTTTCAGGTTTATTGAGGTTTAATTGACAGCACTGTAAGATGTATATTTAAAGTGTACAATGTAATGACTTTACATATATCTATATATCTATACATATATATAGATATATAGTGAAAGGATTCCCACAATGGAGTTAATTAGCACATCCATTATCTCACAAATTTACTCTGTTTGGGGTATATATTTGTTTTTTTTTTTTAATTTTTTTTTTCATGTTTTTTTTTTTTTTTTGGGGAACAGGGAGAGAAGGAGAATGAATGGGGGAGGGGTTGTGCGAGAGGGCGACACAGTCCCAGATACAGGCTCCAGGCTCCGAGCCATCAGCCCAGAGCCTGACGCGGGGCTCGAACTCACAGACCGCGAGATCGTGACCTGGCTGAAGTCGGACGCTTAACCGACTGCGCCACCCAGGCGCCCCTGGGGTATATATTTGAATACAGATGCAAATTGTATGCAAGTACAATATTATCAAATATAGTCACTGTTTTACTCTAAGTCCCCAGACCTTATTATTCATCTTATACCTGAAAATTTGTGCCCTTTTACCAACCTCTCCCATTTCCCATGAGCAGGGGAGGGGCAAAGGGAGAGGGAGAGAGAATCTTAAGCAGACTCTGCACTGGGCATGGAGCCTGACACAGGGCTTGATCTCATGACTGTGAGATCATGACCTGAGGCAAAATCAAGAGTTGGACACTTAACATGAGCCACTCAGGCACCCTTCTAATGTGTATTCTATTATTTTTTTAATGTTTTATTTAGTTATTTTGAGAGAGAGACAGAGCAAGCACGAGCATAGGTGAGTGGAGATGGGGCAGTGAGGAGAGAGAGAGAGAATGAGAATCCCAAGCAAGCTCTGCACTGAGAATGCAGAGCCTGACGTGGGGCTTGAACTCACGAACCATGAGACTGCGACCTGAGCTGAAATCAAGAGTTGGATGCTTAACCCACTCAGCCACCCAGGTGCCCCAATCTAATGTGTATTTTTAATCTAATGTTTCCTTATTGATTTTCTGTCTGAATAATCTATTCAATTTGCTCTTTTCTAGAAAAAAATTCTATATATGAATCCTTAAATTATTTATGGATTACATGCTCTTTGAGGGCATAAATAGTATCTATTCATCTTTACATCTTAGAACCTGACCCACTGCTTGATCTTTTATAGGCAGTATATACTTGCTGAATTGAGTGATCATTGTTACTATCAAATATAACAGGCATAGTACTTTTGGATCTTGGTCTTTTGATTGTTAGTGTTTTTCTTTACTTGTTTATTATAATGTCTCCATGGGAAGGAAAAGGAGGAGAATACTGTTTAGAGTAAGTCCTTAGAGGTGAAGAGTACATGGAAAGCCTGTGTCCTAGGCCAAGGCAAAAAGACAAAGTGAGGAGATGAGAAGTCTGATGCCCTCTAGGCTGTCATCCTCTTAAAGGGAGTAAATAGTTGAAATATCCAGATGGAGGTAACATAAGAAAAATGCTATTCTTCTTTGAGTGTAGCCTAGGGGAGACAGAAGTAAGAAGGTCTTTACAGAGCTATATACAACCAGTATCATAATAATAAGGTAGCCACGACCAGGAATTGGCAGGTATGGGTAAATACCTAGGAGTGTAACAGTCAGATCATATGGTAGTCACATGTTACTTCCTTAAGAGATTGCCAAAATATTTTCTAAAGTGGTTGTACCATTTTACCTTCTACCAACAGTTTATGAGAATTCCACTTTCTCACCACCCCTGTCAACACATAACATGATCAATTTAAAAACATTAGCCATTCTAATAGGTGTGGTGCTATCTTATTGTGGTTTTAACTTGTTTTTCATGAATGATTGACTAATGGTGTTGAGCACCTTTTCATCCGCTTATTTTCTATTTGCATATCTTTTTAGGTGAATTGCCCATTTAAATATTTTGTCCACTTTTTGTTGCGGTATTTATTTATCTGATATAGAGTTTAGAGATTTTTTTCAATGCATATTTTGGGTACAATTTGTTAAACATATTACTTTACAAATATTTTCTTCCTGTAGGTGGCTGGCATTTTGATTTTCTTAATAGTGTCCTTAGAAGAGCAGAAGTTTTACATTTTGATGAAGTCCAATCTATTTTTTTTTCCTTGTACTTTTTGGTGTTGTGCTCGAAAAATAGTTGCCTATTCAAATTTCATGAAGATTTTTCTCCTCTGCTTTCTTCTAGAAGTTTTGTGGTTTTAGGTTCTATGTTTAGATTTATGATACATTTGCATTAATGTCTGCATATGGTCCAAGGTAAGAGTCAAATTTCATTTATTTGCATATGCCTATGTTGAAAAGACTATGTTGAATTGTCTTAGTAACTTTGTAAGAAAACAGTTGTTAGTTGGGGTGCCTGGGTGGCTCAATCGGTTAAGCATCCAACTCTTGGTTTCAGCTCAGGTCATGATCTCAGGGTTCATGAGATCCAGTCTTGCATTTGGGCTCTGCGCTAACAGCACAGGGCCTGCTTGGGATTCTCCCTCTCTCTCTCTCTCTCTCTCTGCCCCTCCCTTGCTCATGTGCTCTCTCCTCAAATTATAAATAAATAAACTTTAAACAAACAAAAACAGTTGTCAATAAATGTGGGTCTATTTCTATAGTCCTTGTTCAGTTCCATTGATTTATTGGTATATCTTGATCCAATGCCGTACTACTTTGATTACTCAGGTATTATAAATCCTTCAACTGTAGTCTTTCTTTACAAAGTTGCTTTAGTTATTCTATGTCCTTTGCATTTTCTTGTGGATTTTAAAATATTTTTGCTAATTGTTTTAAAATGATTTGTATTGTGTTGAATCTTTCGATCAATTTGTCAAAACTGACACTTGTCAAAAATGACATCTTAACAATGTTGAGACTTCTGATCCCAAAATAAGGTACATCCCTTTCCTTATTCAGGACTTCCTTAATTTCTCTAAGCAATGTTTGGTAGTTTTCAGTATATAGGTCTTGCACTGAAGTTATTTAATAATTTTATGATATTGTACAGGCAATGTTTTCTTAACTTTGATATCCAATAATAGCTAGTATATAGAAATAGTTGTATACTAGTGTTGTATTATGCAAACTTACTAAGTTTACTTATTAGCTTTTTTGTTGATTTCATTGGAATTTTCTATACAGTTGATAATGTCTGCCAATGAAGACCATTTTACTTCTTTTCTAATCTGTATCATTTTTTTTTCTTTTTGTTGCATTATTACATTGGTTGGAACTTCTAAGACAATGTTGAAAATGTCTTCAAGTGATGTTACTTCATATATAGTATAAAGTCATATAATAATATATTTCTTCTTTTTTGGTTTTCACGATAATATGGTCATACATTCTACTGATAGATATTTATAAACTATGCATTGTATTGCTATACATTGTTTGCTTAAAGAGTCACTTGTCATTTACAAATGTTTTAAAAATAAGAAAAAAAATCTCATATATTTTCTCAGGTAGTTACCATTTCTGTAAGTGTCCCTTTGAGTAGCTCCCTATTTCCAACTGCTATCACTTTTCCTCTGCCTAACAAACTTCCTTTAACATCTCTTATAGTGTAAGTCAACTTCTGTATGTCGGAAAAAGTCTTCACTTTGGACTCTTTTGAAAGACATAACTGTGTATAAGATTCTAGATTGGCTCCCCCCGGCCACATTGCTTTAAATATTTACTCCACTGTCTTTTGATTTGAATCTGCTGTCAACCTTAGTTTTGTTCCTTTGTATGTAACACGTTTTATCAATGTCTGGTGGATTTTAAGATTTTCTCTTTATCACTGGTTTTGTGCAATTTGATTTTGATATGTGTTGATGTAGGTTCCTGTTTTCTGAAGTTGTGGTCTTTTACTTTTTTGTTTGCAGTTTGCATTATATTTGGGAAAAAACGGCCATCATTTCTTTGAATATTTTTTCTGTTCTCTTTCTTCTCTTCTTCAGGGACTCACATGTGACATATATGAGGCTGCTTGAAGACATCTCATAGCTTACTGAAACTCTTCATTTAAAAAAATTCTTTTTCTTTTTTTTTTTTTAATTTTTTTAATGTTTATTTATTTTTGAGACAGAGACAGAGCATAAATGGGGGAGGGTCAGAGAGAGAGGGAGACACAGAATCTGAAACAGGCCCCAGGCTCTGAGCTGTCAGCACAGAGCCCGACGCGGGGCTCGAACTCACAGACTGTGAGATCATGACCCGAGCTGAAGTCGGACGCTCAACCAACTGAGCCACCCAGGCGCCCCAAAAAATCCTTTTTCTCTGTCTCTCATTTTGGATGGTTTCTATTCCTATGAATTCTCATTCACTTTTCTTTTTTTTTTTTTAATTTTTTTTAACGTTTATTTATTTTTGAGACAGAGAGAGACAGAGCATGAACGGGGGGAAGGTCAGAGAGAGGGAGACACAGAATCTGAAACAGGCTCCAGGCTCTGAGCTGTCAGCACAGAGTCCGACGCGGGGCTCGAATTCACGGACCGCAAGATCATGACCTGAGCCGAAGTTGGCCGCTTAATCGACTGAGCCATCCAGGCGTCCCTCATTCACTTTTCTTAATGCAGTTTCACATCTGCCATGAATCTTATCCTACGCATATTTCATCTCAGGCATTGTAGTTTTTGTCTTTAGATGTCTGATTTGTGTCCTTTGATGCCGCTACATAATTTATTAACATATGGAACATATGTTATAATAATTGCTTAATGTACTTATCTGCTAATTCTAACCTCTGTGGCAGTTCCATGTCAATTTCAATTGATTACTTATCTCATTGTATTTTTCTGTTTTGCATGACTTGTGATATTTTATTGGATGTCCTACATTGTGAATTTTACCTTCTTTGGTGATCGATATTTTTGTATTCCTATAAATAGTCTTGAGATTTGTTCTAGTTACAGTTAAATTACTTGGAAACCAATCTGATCCTTTTGAGTCTCATTTTCAAGATATGTTAGGTAGAGCCAGGTCTGTGTTGATCTAGAGCTAATTAATTCCCTATTGAGATAAGACTTTTCTGAGTACTCTACCCAGCTCTCCATAAGTTATAAAGTTTTTCATTCTGTCTTGTAGGAACATGTCTTGTGTGAGAACTAGATACTATTGCCACTAATATTTGGAGTAATTTTTCTTGGCCTAAGGCAGTTTTCTTATAAGCATATATTGCTCAGCTAGTTATTCAAAAGGGAGTCTTCTGCAAATTTCCAGAGTTCTCTGCAGGATACTCTGTCCTGTATACTACAGCTTCTTTTATCTCCTTGAACTCTGAGCTCCATCCACTCAACTGTTGGAGTCTACAGAAGTCTGCCTCTATTTACTTCCTCCCCACCCCCAGCTTGTACTATGAAATACAAACTCTCTCAAGGTAATAGGCTGAGACAATTGTAGGCTTTGCCTTTTGTGGTTCATGTCTTTCTGGATCCCTATCCTTTTCATTGCTTGATTTGTCAAATACCTTGAAAACTGTTGTTCCATATATTTTTTGTTTGGTATTTGGCTGTTTTAGGCAAAAGGGTAAATATGACTCCTGTAAGTTAATTCTGCCTGTAAGTAGAAGTATCTTTTGATTTCATGTACTTCTGATAATTTCTTCTGGTTTCCAACAGTTATAATTGAAACTGTTACCAAGAAACTGGGTGATGTGAATGCATGTGACTCCATTGTGGTACCCCCTTACAATCTTGGCTAGTAGAGTTTAGAAATGTGACCAATTTAATAGATAAGGTTAAATCTTAGAAAAATTTGCTATTAGTAATTCCAGGAAAATTCTGAAGATATGCTACTTCAATGGAGGAACATTAAGAAGAAAAATTAATCTATAATACTTAGGCATATTTATGGTCAACACAGAGTTTTAGACTTGTATAGTTGATACCTGTTCCTTTGCTATAGTTGAATACTTTCCCCATAATTTCAGTTACCAGCAATATCCTTATGAGTTCTAAAATATTCTTGTTAGCCCAGGGGTCTTCCTGAGCTCAAGTCTCATCACCTTACTAGACTCTAGACTCTCCATTATCTAAATGATCCTCAATTCTCTTTAATTTCAAACATGAACTCAATTTCATCTAACATCCTTCCTTTCTTTCTGAATTACTTATCATGATGTTCTTGTGCCTTTGTGGATTTATACATGATTTTACATTCAATTAAGATAATTTTCTTATTCTCAGCCCCCTACAAAATGCTTCCTTGTCCCCAGGAGTTCATAGAAATTTTGGCACATACATTGGTTTAATTAATTTGTGAAAAGTCCTATGCCTTTCTTAAAACTATGAATTCCTGGTGTGCTTATGTCCCCATTACCTCCTCTAGCTATAATGTACTGAATTGATTCTATTTGGGGGTCATTTCACCGTACTCATTTCCTTAATTTCCACAATAAAAACCAAACTGAAATTTTTATGCATGGTAGCAGAAATTACCTGGGGTTTAGAGAAGATGAGTGGTGGTGGATCACATCATTACAATACACAATACTCACTAAACATCTCTGTTCCCAAAGTATACCTTAATTATTTCTGCCAACCTGAACTCTGGCCTTCCATCATATTGCTCTCACCCTGCCCTTGAGGAATTCTCTACTATTCCCTGCAAGTGAGAAATTATGAGAGTTTGCTTATTGCTTTCCCTTCTTGCACATTCTACCTCAAGTTGTCTATGAAGGTTTTTTTTTAAATATGAAATTTATTGTCAAATTGGTTTCCATACAACACCCAGTGCTCATCCCAACAGGTGCCCTCCTCAATACCCCTCACCCACCCTCTCTTCCCTCCCACCCCCCATCAACCCTCAGTTTGTTCTCAGTTTTTAAGAGTCTCTTACGTTTTGGCTCCCTCCCTCTCTAACCTTTTTTTTTTTTCCCTCCCTTTCCCTCCCCCATGTTCTTCTGTTAAGTTTCTCAGGATCCACTTAGGAGTGAAAACATATGGTATCTGTCTTTCTCTGTATGACTTATTTCACTTAGCATAACACTCTCCCATTCCATCCATGTTGCTACAAAAGGCCATATTTCATTCTTTCTCATTGCCACATAGTATTCCATTGTGTATATAACCACAATTTCTTTATCCATTCATCAGTTGATGGACATTCAGGCTCTTTATGAAGATGTTTTTCTAATAAAATATGGTCTCTGCTCAGAGAAATTTGGTACTATCTCTTAGGCTAATTTTTCCTCTTTTTAAGTTCAGAAAACTGGAAAGGAGAAATGTGTGTTCAGAAAACTGGAAAGGAGAAATATGTGTTTAAAATCATTGTGAATTTCTAAGTTATTGTTGATATTATGATGAAAATATATGAGAGACATTATTTGTTATCAAAAGAGGTTGAGGAAAATGAAAAGTACTTGAATTTACCTGAAACTCACAGCTGAAAATAATTTATTTAACTTATTTAAAACTTTTGTCTTAGAAAACTGTTTTCTTGGGAAGGGCAAGATAAGTCTATTTTTATCTATGAAGTAAAGAAAACATCAGAGTTGATGAAATATCAGATAATCATTGATAAACATGAAAATATAATTCAGCTTAATGATTTTGTGACTTGATTCCTTGGTAAATAAAAATCAAAATGAGAAGATAACTAAAATGTAGCTAGAATATGATGAATAAGACCAGTCAGTATTCATTAGTTTATTAAAAATATATGGTGGAACCATTGCAATGAAATTGAAAAACAATTGTTATATGGTGTAAGATATTTGAAGAAAATATGAAAGTCTTCCTAATTAAGGAATATTTCATAGGTTTAATACGCACTAAGAAAGATAACTGGTGCCATTTTGCACAAAATTGAGTTGATTTTAATAAAATAAGTATGTAACATATTTAATTAACTAAGCAGAAATTTAAAATTTGCTGCAAAACATATAGGAAAATAGTTAAAGATTTTAGGTACATACTGTCTGCATAATTTGTGAATTTGGTGACATTTAAGTTTTTGTACAAGTAAAAGAACTAGAAAATGCACTCAGTACTATCAAATATTTAAATAAAACTTCAAAGTTGCATGAAGAGTATCTTGTAAATTGAAAATAGACTTGAGGAGGTTCCATGTTTGGAGTTCTTAAAATTAATTGGATTTTATATGTATTAGCAACTATTAATAAATACATTTATTGGTTTCAACTCAATTTCTTCAGAGATTATTTATAAATATAATAAAACTCACTTTTGAAATATTATTTAAAATAATTTAAGTTTTAAAGTTAGCTGGCACAGTGTCATTTGAGACAAACAAGACTTATTAAATATATTAGAATTATCTATTATGGGAATAAAAATGCTTTGCTCTATGGCAAGCATCTGAAAGTATCATTTTCTGAATTGTTGCCAGAATATAATGGTTTCTCAGTTTTGAAAGATATACAACTAATGTACCTAAAAGCAGCCCTTAATAAAATGATTTACTGTACTTTGTTGTTTTTAATGCTTATTTTTGCTGTAGCACCTTTGTAAAACAAGCACATTCTTTTTCTTTTATAGATTTTTGTTGGTTCTATTGTGGGACAGTTATGCTTCTAAGAACTACAGCTTTATTTGTTTTATCAGAAGAAAAAAATAGTCTGTGAAACTAGATTTATTAATATGGCCTATAGCAATTGTTCTACAATCTAGTCATAGATTCATTCTTTTTTATTTCGTTAACACTTATGTAAACCTATGTCTGAAGGCAATTTGTTGGTATATAATCTTACTGAAATTATTCTGCCTTGTGGGATAATCTGCAGGAATCATGGGACCATATCCTAACAGTTTAACTAATCACATTCAATATTTTCTGTACCTATCAATTGGCTTAGCTGGTAAAGCCACAGTGGTAATGGGCTTTAGCTCAAAACTACAGGCTTGATATCTTTAGGCAGTAAATCATATTTCTTATAGAAAGAAAAAATATCTCATGTCTACAGATTTTATCAATATCTTGGGCCATTTGTCTTACAAATACAGTCGATGTGTGCCTTGTCACTGGCAAACTGTAACCTATCTTATTTAATAATAATATAGGATAGAGGTTTATCACATTACTGAACTTATCTTTGTTACTCAAAACAATAATTGCTCACCTCGTCCAACTTAAAAATCATGACCTGAATGCCCTTTTAGAAATGGTACATTTAATAAAAAAAGAATTAAGGAGTTCTTCATAGCTCATACATACCTAGATATTTTTCCTTCTCCTTTCTTGTAAAATAATCTAGTAACATAATTTTTCATTGTTAATTTTTGCACCCTTGAAGTTCCTTTTCCAATGGACTTCCTTATTTTGATTGAACTTTTTGGTATATTTACTTGTAAATAGTGAACTCATAAATGCAAATCAGTAAGTTTTTTAACATTAAAATTTCTAGAAATCTTAATTCATAACCTTCCTTTTACATATCTCATCACTTTGGTTTTATACAATTGGTTCTATACAATTTGGTTTTATACACTTTCTTGATTTTCTTCTAGTCGTAAGGGTAGACTGGTACTAAGAAAATTAATACACAAGAGATCTTCCAAATATTATTTTAAAAATAAATTGTACTCTACCTGCCTTAAAATATCCACTGCCTCCAGGGTATATCTTGTAAAAAAAATAAAAATAAAAAGATTTCTTCAAGTATGAAAACATTGTATCATGTTGTTCTTAACACTGCCCTGATTTGCTGATTAATTAATTCAGTATCAGATTATTTCCTGGATACTATCTCAAATAATCCTTTGATGAAGCTGCCCATTTTCTTCATTAAACATTTATACAGAATCTATTAAAATGTATGCTCCCTAAACATGCTACAGGGTATGACGCTGAGTAAACCATAGCCCTGCCCGCAAGGATTTTAAAGACTTTTGAAGAAGACAGGTATATATTATATATACATGTTGTAAGTATATATCAAATAAATGCCATATGTATATATTTGACATATATATCAAAACAAGATGAATCTACATTGTATTTGGCACTACTGGGAATATAAAGCTGAATATGGCATTGTTTTCAGGGTCCCAATCTATCTGGTGAAGGAAATTACAGAATGTTAAGTTGTAATAAAACAAGTGCCATGAAAGAGGTATGAAAAAACAATCTCTGAACTTATGGAAACAGGAAGGATGTTCATACTCTTTATATAAGACTTGACGGCATCAGAGAGAGGGAGGCAGTGATGGACATGACTTCAAAGGAACAGGAAGCAGTATCAGATGATGCCCAGAAGGGAAAGAGACATATCAAAGAATATTTGTTCTACAAAAAAAGAAAGAAGAAAAGAAGGAAAGGTGGAGGATGGCATTTTGCTGAATTCCCAAACCAAGAATCATAGAGAGGTAAAAAGATAACTATGCTAGAAATCAAGTGAGACATCCAGTTAAAGTGTTATTCTTTGCTGTCTTGTATTACCTCTCAAGTATCTTCTCTATCTCCAATGACATTACCTCATTTGAGGCTACTAGCTATCTGAACTGAACTATTGCAGGACTGTCCTCGTCAGTCTCACTTCCAGTCATGAAACCTCTACTCCACCTTCCCCCTTCACTACCCACTTACCTTCTACTTTCCATATACCAACCTAAGAAATCTTTCTAAAACTCAAATGTTATCATTTCTCTCTCCTTACACTTATCAATCCCCTTTCCCTTCCGCCCACCCAATACCTTCAGGATCAAGTCCAAGATCTTTTCATGGCACAGAACTACTGGCAAGATTTGGCTACTGCTTATCTCTACACTCACCCGTAGCTCTAGTTCAACTGAATTCTATGTGATTCATATGCACATAGTGTAAGTAATTCCAGTAATATGCGAGGTTCTTTCAGGTATAGGTTTAGTCCTTTCTTTGTCTTTTGTCGGAAAAGCCTTCTCACCTCTGTCTTCTACCATCTTTGCATTTATCACACGACATTGACAATGTCTCCTGCCTGGGTTTTTACCATAGACTAGATTTTTCATAAGAGCAGACACTGAATCTTCTTCATCTTTATAGGTATAATGCACCGATATTTAATATTTATTAAGTTAATGAAAAATTTCTCCCTCTCTCTCTCCACCCCCTACAGATTTTTGCTATGTCTCAGCATTTTCAGGATTTTTAGAAACAACTTGTCTGTTTATAATTTGGTAAATTCATTATCCATTTCACTGAGCTGTTATAATTTCTGTCATTTGAATTTGCTGTCGTTTCTGCTCATATTTTCTTAGTATTCCATGTTGTCTTTTGGTCAGAAATAATTTGTAGAAGTTTTCATTACTTCAAGGTATTCAGTAACAGGTGATACTCTATTCTCTTTCCTAACAAAAGACTTATATTACCATTTTTCCTTGAGTATCTTTCTTTTATCCATTTTGCTAGCCATGGACTCTTTCTTCATTTATTAGATGGTCTACTTTCTCTTCTAATGTATATTTATTTGTGTATATCTGATACTAATTTACAAATTTCTCCCTTTTATTTTGCTTGAAAAGCAACTTAGATAAATTCTTCAACTTTCCTGTTTTTAAAATTTCTACAAACATTTTTAAATGAGAAAGATCAAGGAATAATCACAAATAGTTTCTATTTAATAAAGCCAGATGTGTGGAAGAGGACTTTAAAAGCTCAGATACTGGCCAGCTATATATTTCTTTTCATGCATGATATTTACATGTGTGCATGATAAGTTTAAATCCATTCTGGTGAATTTTTTTGGCAAATATGGAATCAATTATGTGAATGTTATACAAAACTCAGAAATACAGCAAAAACTGTTTCATGTTATAATGACTGAAGTCTGGATAATATGTCATATCATATAATATAAAGAGCCATTTAGCTTAACAGATGCCACGACTGTGGAATATTTTCCACAATAAGTCAATAAGATACCAAACCAAATGCACAAACTCTCTCATCCTCTGTGTATGGGGGGCGGTTTCAAAATACACTTGGGATGCTCTTGAAGAGGCTGTGAATCAGTACCATTCCAGCCTAAATTTTCAAATGTCTAAGTAAAAAGCACATCATATTTGCAGGCAATTATGCACTCTACAGTGGAAAAAATAAACCTCAAAGATACATAAGGTCTTGGCTATAATTGCAGCTGATGATCACCATCTCACAACCTTTTTCTCGTGGCTTTTGTTATATAGTATATTCTTAACTTTTCTAATTCCTGGTCTTCACTTGTTTCTGCTTTGATGTATGACATGCTTCTCTCCAGCTGAACCTGGAAATTTGCTAAGGTACTTGCCATTTTCCCTCCGATTATTTTTTATTCATAATTTCCTCAGAATTATAAGTATGCCTGGCTTTATGGCTTTACAATCTGACCACGAAAGGTGTTGTTATAGCTCCTCTTGGTCATCTACGTGCTAGTCAGTATTTCGATTGCTAAGAGGATATATCGATATGGGTCCCACTTTCTTATTAGGTTATGTATAAACTACACAGGACCCTTCACTTCACTAGAGGTTAGGGTCCTACCAACTCTCCTTTCTTTTTCTTATTATTTTGGTTATCCTTAACTTCTAAGTTTAGAGCAATAGCGGCTGTTCTTGTTTTCCTCTATTTCACCTGAGACCATTCTTTAATAGGTCAGTGTGTTTATGCCTCTGAAATGGCCATCATTTCCCCCTTCTTATTTCCTTCGCTGTTCAGGATCTTATAATTGTAGACCTACATTTTTTTTTTTTACAGTAGCTTCTCAGCTCTGTTTCTCAAATATTGTCACTGAAAATCTAGTCTGGATGAGTTAGTTTTTTAAGATGCCACCTGTGTACTATAACTCTCTTACCATGACCGTCCACTATTAGCTGCATCTAGTTTGCTCCTTTGCTTGACTTTCATTGTCTTCCACAACAGATTCACAGGATGTGGATGCATCTCTCTCTCTCAGCCAGAACACGGGCACCCTGCAGCAGTGGGTTTCATTTGCACAGTATGGACTGGGAATCAGGAAATACGGGATCTAAATGTGGTTCTACCACATGCATGGTGTTCACAGGGATGTTCATGTAAGCTCTTTGAAAGCTTATTTATCTGTAAAATGGGCATAATAAAATGGGCAAAATAAAATAATGGGCAAAATAAAATAATAAAATGCCATAATAAAATGGGCAAAATAAAAAAAACCAGGGTTATTTGCGATAGTCAAATTAAAATAAACACGTTGAAAATATAAAGTGCCACAGAAACATCAGCTAAGGCAATGATGCTAGAACTCCCTAGCTACCCTCAGAAGCTAGCTGCATTGATACAGTGCTGCTGCCTCTACTTTTTCACAAACAGACTGTAGAATATTACTAACACAGTACTGTGTGATGACCAACTCTTTACTCATAATGTTTGGAAGAGTTTTTTTCCCCCTAGCTTAACTTTTATGAGGTAAAAATAAAGAGGGCATGAGGAAGGTTTTCTGTAGGATCATTGTTATTTCGGATCTGTCAGAATAAATATTTCTAAAGAAGAAAGGAAAGCTAAACGGGGAGAGAAGAGATGAAATAAGAGGAAGAAGTACTTTGATACAGTAAAGATAACATTTTATAATCCAACTTCACCCCTGGATTTTGCCTTTTGAGTGAATCAGCTGGCTGAGAACTTTTTGATCTAAAACAGGGAAAGATGCCAGCTGGCAACTCTAAAGGCTAAAAGCAGAGATCCTCCAACTTCTATCACAAGGTTTTAATCAGAAACACGCATTTAATTTATTACAGAAGAAGCAAGGAAAGATCTCATCGTGCAGTCTTGCCATATTTGCTAGAAATTATATGTTCGAAGGCCTAGGGCAGGAATATTTTGACATATATAAGGAATTTTTATTTCATGCTTTGCTCACTGCACTGCAGATGTTTTTATTTATTTATCTGTTTGTTTGCTTTTTGCGTCCCAAATGGTGTGATGTTAACCTATCAGCAGGATGTGGGATCAACTCTGGAAAATGAAACTCTAATTCAAAACAGTGTTGGCAACATCTAGAGGCATTTATATTTGGGGAGGTGTGTGTCATGGCAAGTGATGAGAAATTTAAACGTACTGGAGTCCAATTTGTGGATATTGGGGAGTCTTACGCTCATTATTAACTAATTCCAGCCTATTGACTTAATCCTCAAATCAATTTTAACAGCATTAGGATATTAGAATATTGGATGTCATATTATAGGTTTGGTAAGAAATATGCCCAATGGAGTAAATCGGGATATAGGAGAATGCTGCACATTTCATAATTTTATACTAAGCAGTCAAGTTTTCATTCTGGTAGGTCATTTGATTCTCTGCAGGTGGCTATGCCTGCCTCTGAAGAGAGAGCCCTGAGTCACATGTTACACAAATGAAATGTGATTATCTTTGTGGGTAGCATCGTATGATTTGGAACAAGTCTTTAGGTCTAATATAAAGATCCTTCAAATAAATCATCCAGCTAAGCTTCTGTGGCCCCAAACTCCTAATTTAAAAATGTTGATAAATGAAGTACCTCTTTAGTTAATAAATGAAGTATCTCTTTAGTTATCCTTTGTCAGCAACATTCATTTTAATGGAAAGTGAGTTTACAGGGTTACATGATTGAACTACTGAGCCAAGTCAGTGTTGGCAAATGATGGGCTAAATTATTGATGTTACACACTAATGAATTCTGATGAGAAATAAAACACAGACATTACGTTTCAAGTGGTTCATAATTATTTTTGTACTTTAAAAGCAATTTTATTCTTTTTCCAAATCATACTGGTTCTGTAAAACAAAAACATAGTTAGTGATTATACTAAAATTATTGAGTTTGTGGCAAAAAATGCTCTTGCAAGTTTTCATTTCTGTGAAGATAATGTTATTCACACTAGGTTTCTGATTTCCTTATATACTTCTGGGAAAAGATAATTAAATTAAATGTCTAAATTTTAAAACCAGTGTCTTTAAATAAGATAATCTGCTTTGCAACCATGGTTAGCATTTCAATAGATGCATTTATAATCTATGATATGTCTATCAACACATTTACTGGAGCTGTGTTGAAATATCATAATTATATCAGGTAATGACAAAAACAGAGGGACTTCCATGAAGCAGCTTTGTTTTAGTAAAGAAGCTATCTCCAAATGTGTGATACAGAATCAAGTGTGTACTATAAAATGATAGACATCTGACAAAGTCAGGGCCTGGTGGCAATGACTGAAGCAGGTTCATATTCAGTAAGCTCACAGAGGTTTATACATTCCATAATATAATTACAGTGCCCTGTAATATTTCCTCATGACTTTACTGTCCCAGATTGACTTTACTTGTGTGGGTCTGTGACTTTCCTTCTTTCCAGGAGACTGACTCAAATAAAGGCTCACTTTGAAGAGATCTTAAGCTGATTTTTAGTTAAGACGGAACCGGAAGTCGAAATCATAGACAAGGTATTAGTTCAAAGATTCATTACTTGCCGGTCATGAATCTTTGGACATGTCCCTCAGCTTCTCTACAGCTCAGTTACCAACCCCCCTAAATAGGGTAATAGGTGCTCCTATCCTATCATAAAGGATTGTTGTAATTCATAAATCAGATATGCATGAAGAAATCTGCTTTGTAAATATAAGGTAAAGTTACTTCCTATATTTGCATAGAATCTAGTTCTTTTAGAAAAGTCATCAAAATTACTTAGGATGTATATATATATATATCCCAACTGAGGGATATGATGCAGAAGAAATGAATGTGAAGAGTTTTCAATTCAAGGTTTGGTCAACATGCAAGATTATTTTCCCCTTATGATAATATATGCAGATCCATACAAGAATGAATATTCAAAGGTAAAATTTCTTTCACTGTGTTGGATGAGATAGGAGATGCGGCACGGCATACTTTAGTTCTCACTTTGTGTACACTTTATATAAAATTAAAAAAATACTGAGAGTTTTTTTTTTTTTTAATCTTAACTCTGTAGTATCCTGTTCCCACATTAAGGTTTACTAAGACACTTTCTACATCTTCATAATTTTCTCTTCATCTATGATAGACTTGGCACCGTTTGTGAATAATGCTACTGCAAATCTTATCTCTTTTATATTTTAAAATCTCATCCTAATGTTTTCCTCTTGTTATAACTGCTCTGCTCATTGTTCTATAATATTGATACTCTTGGATGAAAAATCATGTGTCTGTATTAATCTCACATCAAAGCAGCATCATTATATAATGATGATGCTAAGTTGTATGAAAAATACCTACTGGATATGCTCCATTAGTCACTAATTTTCAAACTTAAAGTTCTGTCTTTGAAAAACTCCTCTCCCCCACACCACTGACATGGCTCCTCCACTTGAAAAATGTATTGTCTATATAATGTGAATTAAAAAAAAAATGCTGGGTATTATTTTGTTTAAGTCTAAGGGAAAAAATCAGAATACATAGAAATTTGTATCTTTCTAATAAATCCAATCATAAATATGCTTACTTTATTTCAAAATAAAAAGGACTACATTTTGGTTTTAACATGTTATTGAGCAGAATAAAGAGAAAAGGTAATTTAATTCATGGAATTTAATATTGACAAATGCTTTAATAACCTCCTAAATTTACACCATATTGATATATGTGTGAAATTAATGTGTTTCCATATCTTAGATATGTTTATCTTTGTTTATCTTTAAATGGAAGAAAGATAGGTGTTTCAACGTTACCAATGTTACCCACAGGCACTTACAGGTATTATCAGAGAGATTCTCCTGGATATTCTGAGAGGCGAAAGAGTGAGAAAACCAGTATCATATGTGACAAAGAATTAAGAGTGAAAGGTTGTGAATAGAGTTAATGGAAACCATTTTGAGAGAAATATGGAATAGAACTATAGAGTCTAGTGGGGGAAGCTCTTTAACACACTCAATTCAATCATCTGGCAGCCAAGTCAACATACGAAATGAATAATATTAGGTTACCTTAACAGTTAAGAAGAACTTCATTTATTTATTTATTCCATATCTTTTATTAGGAGGTTCCTAGGTGCTATCCTAGGTTCTGTACGCTAAATGCTAGACTAAGTTAGGTGCTCACCAAAGACATGGCCCTCATCACTTTGTTGATGGTGTTTTGTACTCTTTTCTACCTTAGTCCCATGATCCACCCATAGAACCCCTCTAATTATACTGAAGGAAACTATTCAGTTTCATGTCCCTCAAATTGTCACTTCCATCACAGGGGGTTAATTCTGCATGAACTTCTTTAATTCTGTTTAAAGTACTTTCTAATTTCTCTTATAATTCCTTTCTTGACTTACATGGTTAGAAGTGTGTGGATTAATTTCCAAATATTTGGGAAAATTTTCAAATATCTTTTAATTATTGATTTCTAATAATTTCATTGTGGTAAGACAACATATTCTTTGTCTTTGATTCTTAGATTCTTTGATTCTTTGAAATTTATTGAGACTTGTTTTATGCCCCAGGATATGGTCTATATTTGGAAATGTTCCATATGTACTTTAAAATACTATATTCAGTTATTGTTGAATGGAATGTTCTATAAATGTCAATAGGGTCTATTCAATTCTTCCATGTTTTTATTGATTTTCTGTCTGCATGTTTTATTAATTCCTGACAGAGAGGAATACGAAAATCTCAAATTATAATTATGCATCTTTTTATTTCTACTGTAACTTTGTTCAGTATTTGCTATATGTATTTAGAAATTTTTATTAGATCCATACACATTTAGAATCATTTATGTGCTTGATAAAACTGATTCTTTGAAATGACCCTTGTGAACCTTGGTTATAGTTCTAGTTGTTAAGTTTAATTTGTCTGATATTAATATAATCTCACCAACTGTATAATGCTTGGTGTTGCACGGCGTGTCTTTTTCTATCCTTATACTTTTAACCTATCAGTTTCTTCATATTTAAAGTGTATCATTTATTGACAGGTAAATTTGAGTCTTGTATGTTTATCTAATGCGACTATCTGTTTTTTAGTTGGGAGTTTTAGTCCATTTATATTTACTATAACTTTAGTATGATTGTATAGCCTATAGATTTGATATTCTTTGATGGATAGAGAATTCTGAGTTCATTTTTTTCCAGCAATTTAAAGATATATATATATATCTTTATATATATACACACACATATGTGTATTTTAAGTTTATTTATTTTGAGAGAGAGAGAGAGAGAGAATGCATGCACGCAAGCAAGGCAGGGACAGAAAGAGGGAGAGAGAGTCCCAAATAGGCTCTGTGCTGTCAGTGCAGAGCCCGACACAGGGCTTGATCTCACTAACTGTGAGATTGTGACCTGAGCTGAAATCAAGAGTCAGATGCTTAACTGATTAAGCCACCCAGGAGCCCCTTAAAGAGATTCTTCTATGTCTTCTGGTCTCCATAGTTTCTGATGAGATGTTAGAGGTAATTTTTTATTTCGTTTTGTCTGGATGTTTTTACATTTTATCTTAATTTTAATTTTCATTATCTTTAGCTTTCAGATGGTAACTACAATGTACGTAGGTATGATTTTTTTATGTAAATATCTTTTAGGGGGATTCTTTTGAGTTTATTTGGATCTGCATTTCATGTTTTTCATCAAAATAAACATATTATTTTTATGCTTTTTATGGTTTAAGTGCAATTCCCAGTGGTAGCTGATAACTTAAGCTAGGCTAATACAATGAGCAGAAATATGAGAAGAGCATGCCAAAATTTTAGCACTTGGTTTGATAAGTGAATGGTCAATAATTATTTACTGAATGTTCAATGCATTCCCTGAATACCAAACCTAAATTAGTCAGACTGTTATTTGTGACCTTGTTTAAGATATTACTTCACCTCTTGTCTTTCACTGTCTTCCTCTGAGACAATCTAATTTCAGTAACAGACGTATAGAAAATTGCCACAGTATGGTCATTAAAAGCAGGTAATCAGTAGCTAAATTGCTGGGGTTAAATCCTGTCTCTCCTATTAGTTCTGTGACCCTGGGCAAAATACGTAACCTCTATGTACTTCAGTTGCCTCTTCTGTAAAATGGGAACACTGTGATAACACCTCCTAGGGTTCTTTAAGAATTAAATGAATTAAAATTCACAAAACACAGAGGACAATGTCTGGCATTTAGTAAGGATAAGATAAATGCCTTGTTAAAGAAAAAAAAAGAAAATGAAACAATGTCTATTCCATAAACATGGAATCTGTTTTCCAAGTCCTTTATACTTCCTCTGCTTTAAGGTGTTTCCCCCTCTTCTTCTCACACAATGTCCCTCTTTCTCTATTTATATTGAGTTACTTATTCCTGGAAGCTTGTTTCAAGTCCCATCTATTTTACAATGGAATTCAGGCCTAAGTAGGTTTCTCCACTGCCCAGCCATAAGGTTTATTATCTATACCTGGTAACACACAACCATACAACTAGTTATTCCCTAGTATTGTCTATATCTACATCTTTATTTCATTTCTGATATTCCTTGTATTACATTCTATTCCCTAATAATATAAAATCAGTTGCCATTTCCCCTGTATCCCTGCACTATTCCATTTTATTCTCACATATCTTTGTTTCAGCCATTTCCTCTTTCTATACCCTCCTGCCCATCTTTTGTTGATATCCCTTCGCCTTTCAAGATTTTGGTTATGAGCTAACCTTTTAAGAAAACGGACCTTACATTCACAGGCTGTGCTAAGTGCCCTTCTCCTTGACATCATTTATATTTTCACAATATACTGTGTCTTCCTCCTCTGAGATTGCAAGCTATTTGACGAAACAGATTATATCTTCCACCTTTGGACTCTCAGTGTCTAGCAAAGAAGGCACATAGAAGGCACACCCCAAAACGTGTCTTGAAGTTAATTGATATTCTTCAATTTAACTGTAATTTGCTTAAGGTCAAAGATCACGATGTATATTGCCTACATTCTATTGGTGTTCAATAAGTACAGAGTGAAATCAGTGTTTCAATATGTTATGGAAATTTACCTCCTTCCCCACATCAATCAAAATAGAATTCTAATGGTGTACTTTCAGCATAGAAAGAGAAGGAAACAATCGGTCCTAAAGGTCGGGGTATAGAAGAAATCAGCTCAGGTTCTTAGGTGCTGTGATCCTAGTTTCTCGAATTCCCATGAGTTTGAAACGATGTCAGATACAGAGTTTCAAGTTCCAGGAGGTAAAAAGATTAGAATATATAAATGCTTCTGGGATTAATTAACTTTGGAAAATTTTGGCAAGAAGTGGTTTCATTTTCAGAATCATCTTACAACAGCATTAGGGGGGAAAAAGAGAAGAAAATGAGTTAAGGTTATAAATTATTTACCATGGCAGAGTGCATTGATAGCATACATCATCTCATCTAATTTTCGTAGCAACCCTTGGATAGGTGCTGTTTATACCTATTTCACATTCCAGATGACACCACCGAACAAGCAAGCAACCAACTTGCCAACCCACCTATCCCCAAACTCAAACTCGGGCACTCAAAGCCATTAAGTCTGTATCTTCAATTTAACACAGAGAGATGAAACAAAAATAACTGTACTCTTTAATCTATTTTGAACTATTTACACAAGTAATTAAGCAAAATGAATTGCTAAAATGCAGTTCAGTACCTCTCCTGCCATCTCATATACCCCTTAAAGCCTCATTTTTCTCCTTAGTACATAGCAATACTATATTTTTAACTTGTTTGTTTACTGTCTTGTTTTCCCCATTGAAATGTAAGTTCCATAAGAACAAGAATTTTTGTTTGGTTTGTTTATTATTGTGTTTTTTTTCATGGAAAGGTTTTTATTTTTCTCTAGTCCAATTTAACAATATTTTTCTTATGGTGTTCTCTCTTAAGAAGGACTTTCTTATCTCAATACGATTTAATATTCTATATTTTTAAAAAAAGATATTATAGGTTGTTAATGCTTATTATGTAATGTATGTAATGCTTATTATGCTTATGTATAAACTTTTACTTTATTCTTCAAATATTTGCTGTTATTATTCAGATAGGTGGCAAGATATTTCACGCTCATCATATACAATTTAAAATTCTACTCTCATTGTATTCTAAATTCCAAATGTTTCTGAGGCATTTTTGGATTCTCTATTTCAGTGCACATCCTCAGGCCTGCTGACTGTTTTGTTAATAAAGTTTTATTGGAACACAGTTATATCCATTCATATACTATTTTCTAAAGCTGCTTCCTGTACAATGCGGAGATGATTACTTGCAACAGAGACTCTTTCTTCCAAAGCTAAAAATATTTACTATCTGGTCCTTTAAAGAAAAAGTTTACCAGTTGCTCTGTTCTACAGATCTTTTCCTGCATTAATATTACGCTGTTTTAATTTAATTAATGTAGCTTTTTTTGGTAAGTTTCCCCACACAGTGGCATAAGATCCTGACGCCAACTCCAACAAAAAAATTTTTTTTAAATGTCAGAGCTATTCTTGTGGATTTTTGTCTTCCAAATGCATTTAGAAAACTCAAGATTCATTGAAAAATCTTGTCTGGATGTTGAGTATGACTGTATTGAATTTATGGATTTTTCAAATATTGAGACTCAAAAATTGGCATCTTCCCAATATGTACAATCTTCTCATCCATGAAGACATATAGGGTTACTTTCATTTGGGTCTTTGCTTATATCTTTTTAGTAGTGTTTTGTAGCTTTGCTAAAAGGATGAGCTAAGTTTGTTAGGTTTATTCTTAGAACTTTATACTTCAGGTTGCCATTTAAAATAACTGTCTTATTAATTCTAATGCTTTTCCGGTTGATCCTCTTTGGTTTTCTAAGAGAAATATCATACTGTGAGAAAATAATGACAGTTCTGTCTTTTCCCCACATAGTATCTGTACCTCTAGTTTATTTTTCTTGAGGTACTGCTAAAGGCTTTTTAGTGCAGTGATACACAGTAATAATGATAGAAGGAATCCTCACTTTTGGCCTAATTTTCATAAAATGCTTCCAGTAATTTATCATATAGTACATTTTATCAAGTTAATAGGATTTTATTCTAAACTATTTAGTGACTTTTATTAGAGTTAGTATATGTTGCTCTTGCTAGCAAATGTTTTTATGTATATATTGAGTAATTATATATGTAATATTTCTCCTTTAATCTGTCATATTAAATTACATTAACATATTTTCTCAACTTAAAAACTCACAGTTTTTTATGTGTGGCGTTTTTATTTTCTTTTACAAGCACAACTTGGAGATACTGCAGTTCCAGACCAACCCAAAAAAGCGAATGCTGAAATAAAGCAAGTCAAATGAATGTTTTTGGTTTCCCGGTGCATATAAAGGTTATGTTTTGCACTACACTGTAGTTTATTAGGTATGCAATACCACTATGTCTAAAAAACTGTACATAACTTAGCTAAAAATACTTCATTGCTAAACAATGCTAACCATCATGTGAGCTTTCAGTGAGTCATAATCTCTGCTGGTGAAGGGTCTTGTCTTGAGTTGATGGCTGCTGACTCTGTAGAGTGGTGGTTGCTGAAGGTTGGGGTGGCTGTGGCACTTTTTAAAAATAACGCAACAGTGAAGTTTGCCATATTGATTGGCTCTTCTTCAACGTGAACAATTTCTCTGTAGCCTGCGCTGCTGTCTGATGGCATTTTGCCCACAGTACAACTTCTTTCAAAATTGGAGTCCATCTTCTCAAACTCTGCCACTACTTGAGCGACTAAGTTTATATAATATTCTACATCTTTCATTGTCATTTCAACAATCTTCATAGCATTTTCACCAGGAGCAAATGCCACCTCAAGAAACCACTTTCTTTGCTCTTCCATAAGCAATTCCTCATTCGCTCAATTGTTCAACAATTCATTGAAGTGTACCAATTCAGTCACATCTTCAGGCTCCACTTCTAATTCTAGTTTTATTGCTATTTCCACCATATCTGCAATTACTTCCTCCACGGAAGTCTTGAACCTCTCAAGATCAACCATGAGGTTTGGAATCTATCACTTTCAAACTTCTACTAATGTTGATATTTTGACCTTGTCCCGTGAATCACAAATGCTCTTCTTTAATGGCTTGTAGAACGGTGACTCTAGAGGAAAAAACTGTTGATAGCAGCTATAGCAGTACAAAATGTATTCCCTAAAAAATAAGACTTGAAAGTTGAAAGTACTCCTGATCCCTGGGCTGCAGAAAGATCATTATGTTAGCAGGCATGAAACCATCATTCATCTTGTACACGTGTATCAGAGATCTTGGGTGATCAGGTGTATTGTCAGTAAGCAGTAATATTTTGAGAGGAATTATTTTTTTTTTCTGAGCAGTAGGTCTCACCTCAACAGTAGAATATTTACTGAAAATACTCAATAAACCATATTGTAAACAGATGTGTGTCATCCAAGCTTTGTTGTTCCATTTGTAGAGCACAGGCAGAGAGTCAGCTTGTCCTTTAAAATTTTGAAATGAGTCACTGACTTCTCTTTACCTATGAAAGTGCTAGATGGCATATTCTTTTAACAGAAGGCTGTTTTGTCCACATTGAAAATCTGTTGTTTATTGTGGTCATCTTCATTAATGATCTACTAGATCTTCTGGATAACTTGCTGCAGGTTCTACATCAGTAGTTTGCTGCTTCACCTTGCACTTTGATGTTATGGAGACAGTTTCTTTCCTTAAACTTGATGAACCGATCTCTGCTAGCTTCAGACTTTTCTTCTGCAGCCTTCTCACCTCTCTCAGCTTTTATACAACTGAAAAGAGTTAGGGCCCTGCTCTGGATTAGGTTTTGGTTTAAGGGAATTTTGTGGCTGGTTTGATCTTCTATATAGACCCCTAAAACTTTCTCTAATAAGGCCGTTTTCCCTTATTATCATTCACGTGTTCATTGGAGTAGCAATTTTAATATCCTTCAAGAGCTTTTCCTTTGCATTCATAACTTGGCTATCTATGTGGTACAAGAGGCCTACTTTTTGGCCTATTTGGCTTTTGACACTCCTTCCTCACTAAGCGTAATCATTTGTAGCTTCTGATTTAAAGTGAGAGACATGGAACAATTTTTTTTTTTCCAACTGAACACTTAGAGGCATTATAGCATTATTAATTGGCCTAATTTCAATATTATTGTGTCTCAGGGAATAGGGAGGCCTGACGAGAGGGAGAGAGAGAGGGTAACAGCCAGTCAGTGGAGCAGTCAGGACACACACAATATTTATTGATTAAGTTCATATTCTATCCATATGCACATATATGTATTTTTTGTAGCACCCGCAAAAAATTATAATAGTATAATATATAATGGTAATATAATATATTATATTATAATATATAATATATAATGGTAACAATAGTATAATATATAATGGTAATAAATATAATAGTATAATATATAATGGTAATCACAGATCAACATAACAAATATAACTGTAATGAAAAAGTCTGAAATATTGCGAGAATTATCAGAATGTGACACAGAGACACAAAGTGAGCAAAAGCTGCTGGAAAACAGTGCCGATCAACTTGCTTGATGCTGTGTTGCCACAAACCTTCAATTCGCAGAAAACATAATTATCTGCAAAGTGCAATAAAGTGAAGTGTGATAAAATGAGGTGTGTCTGTATTTCAAAAAAATTTGAAGACAATGTGCTAATATTTCCCATTGCATTTATAAATTTTTACATTTTTCTCTGGATTTCAGTCAGTTTTTGCTTTGTATGTTCTGAAGTTATGCTGTCATGTGCATTAAGGTCATGATTGAATTGTCTTAATAAGTTATATGTTATAAACATGAAATATCCACATGTGAGTGTTTTAATCCTTTTTGCCTCAAAGTCTCTCTCTTTGAAATTATGATTTCCTAACAAAATTAGAATTCCTTTTTCTTTTTGTCGATTCTATTCATTTGATAGTTACTTGTCTGAGGTGCATCTCTTCTATATGAGATGGGATTTGCTTTAAGACCAATCTCTAAATCTATAACTTTAAATGGTGCAAAAAAAAACCCATTTGTAGTTATGATTACCAATGTGTTTGGAGTTACTGTGTACATTTTTATATTAATTCTGTCCTCCTTCCGGCATTTTGAATTTTTCAATATGTTATGGTATTTTTTTTTCTCTAGTTGTTTGGGAGTTACAAATTTTACTTCTTGACTTCTAATGGATAGTCTTAAATCACTGGAAAATATATTTGGATACCTTTTCTACTACTATCTAAAGTTAACCAGTAAGACACAGTAATTTAATGTTATTCCTCACTCATAATGTCTCTAAATGTATATATTTTAAAAGTCCAAGTTTCTATAATTTCTTTTGTCTTTAAAAAGATAACACAGGCTCAGTGATTTTCTCCTATATCACAGTGTTAAGTGATTTGAGTTTTTTAAATTAAGTTAATTTTAATTCCAGTATAGTTAACATAGAGTGTTATATTAGTTTTAGGTGTATAATATAGTGGTTCAACAATTCTATACATTAGTGCTCATCCTGGTAAGTGTACTCTTTAATCTCCATCACCATGAATACCTGGGCTGTTTCCATAGTTTGTCTATTGTAAAAATTCTTCAATAAACATAGGAGTGCATGTATCTCTTTGAATTAACATTTTTGCATTTTGGGGGTAAATAACCAGTAGTGTGATTACTGGGTTGTAGGGTAGTTCTATTTTTAATTTTTGAGTAACCTCCATGCTGTTTTTCATAGTGGTCGCACCAGTTTGCATTCCCACCAACAGTGTCAGAGAGTTATTTTTTTCTCCACATCCTCACCAACACTTGTTGTTTCTTGTCTTTTTGATTTTAGCCATCCTGACAGGTGTAAGGTGATATCTCATTGTAGTTTAGATTTGCATTTCCCTGATGATGAGTGATGTTGAGCATCTTTTTTATTTAAGGATTTATTTATTTATTTATTGACAGAGACAGCGCGAGTGGGGGAGGGGCAGAGAGAGCGAAAGAATCCCAAGCAGACTCTGCACTGCCAGCACAGAGCCCGATACGGGTCTCAAAATCATGAAACTGTGAGCTCATGACCTGAGAAGAAATCAAGAGTCGGACACTTAACCGACGAGCCACCCAGATGCCCCAATGTTGAGTATATTTTGATGTGTCTGTTGGCCATCTGTATGTCTTCTTTGGAGAAATGTGTGCTCATGTCTTCTACCCATTTTTAAATTGGATTATTTGTTTTTTGGGTGTTGAGTTATATCATGTCTTTATATATTTTGCATACTAGCCCATCGCATATGTCATTTACAAATATCTCCTTCCATTAAATAGGTTGCCTTTTACTTTTATTGTTTCTTTGCTGTGCAGAAGCTTTTTATTTTGATGTAATAGTCTCAATAGCTTATTTTTGCTTTTGTTTCCCTTGCCTCAGGAGACGCATCTAGAAAAATGTTGCTATCGGGGCGCCTGGGTGGCGCAGTCGGTTAAGCGTCCGACTTCAGCCAGGTCACGATCTCACGGTCCGTGAGTTCGAGCCCCGCGTCAGGCTCTGGGCTGATGGCTCGGAGCCTGGAGCCTGTTTCCGATTCTGTGTCTCCCTCTCTCTCTGCCCCTCCCCCGTTCATGCTATGTCTCTCTCTGTCACAAAAATAAATTAAAAAAAAAAAAAAAAAAAAAAAAAAAAAAAAAAAAAAAAAAAAAAGAAAAATGTTGCTATGGCTGATGTCAGAGACCTTACTGCTTGTGCTCACTTCTGGAATTTTTACGGTTTCAGGTCTTAAGCCTTTAATCCATTTTGAGTATATTTTTGTGTGAATGGTGTAAGAACGTGCTCCAGTTTCATTCTTTTTCATGTAGCTGTCCAGTTCTCCCAACAACACTTGAAGAGGCTGTCTTTTTCCTATTGGATATTCTTTTCTCCTTTGACCATATAATTATTTTTTCCCCTGGGTTTCTATTCTGTTCTATTGATCTATGTGTCTATTTTTGTGCCAGTACCATACACTTTTGATCACTGTAGCTTTGTAATACAACTTGAGGACTGAAATTACGATGCCTCCAGTTTTTTTCTCTTTTAAGATTGCTTTGGCAATTCGGGGTCTTTTGTGGTTCCATACAAATTTTAGGATTGCTTGTTCTAGTTCTGTGAGAAATGTTGGTGGTATTTTGATAGGGATTACATTAAATATGTAGATTGCTTTGGGCAGTATAGACATTTTAACAATATTTGTTCTTTTAATCCATGAGCATGGAATGTTTTTCCATTTGTGTGTATGTGTGTGTGTGTGTGTGTGTGCGCGCACATGCGCGCGGAGTCTTTATCTGGCTGTGGGTAATACTGGCCTCACAGAATCCATAGAATACATCTGAAAGTTCTCCATCTTGTGATTTTTGGAATAGTTTGGGAAAAATAAGTATTAACTCTTCTTTAATTATTTGGTAGAATTTACCTGTGGAGCCATCTGGTCCTGAACTTTTGGTTTTTGGGAATTTTTTGATTACTGGTTCTATTTCATTGCTATTTTCTATTTCTTCCTAATTCAGTTTTGGTAGGTTATATGCTTCTAGGAATTTATCCATTTCTTCTAAGTTGTCCAATTTGTTGGCACATAATTTTTCATAGTATTCTCTTACAATTGTTTGTATTTCTGTGATATTGGCGGTTATTTCCCCTCTTTCACTTGTGATGTTGCTTATTTGAATCATCTCTTTCTTTCTCTCCTTTTTTTGAGGAGTCTGGTTAGGGGTTCATCAATTTTGTTGATCTTTTAAAAGAACCAGCATCCTGATTTCACTGCTGATTTCTATTGCTTTTTGTTTCTATATCATTTATTTCTGCTTTAATCTTTATTATTCCTTCCTTCTGCTGGTCTTAG
The DNA here is from genome assembly GCF_023721935.1 of Panthera uncia. NCBI lineage: Eukaryota > Metazoa > Chordata > Mammalia > Carnivora > Felidae > Panthera > Panthera uncia. The sequence goes on along the minus strand of NW_026057586.1, from coordinate 39,268,728 downwards.
GTTTTCTTTGTTTTTCTTTTTCTAGCTCCTTTAGATGTAAGTTTATGTTGTTTGTTTGATATTTTTCTTGTTTCTTGAGGTAGCCCTATATTGCATGAACTTCCCTCTTAGAACTATTTTTGCTGCAAAAACTCCAAAGATTTTGAGCAGTTATGTTTTCATTTTCATTTGTTTCCATGTAATTTTAAATTTTTTAATGTCTTATTTATTTTTGAGAGAGAGAGAGAGAGCGCGCGCAGGGAGGGGCAGAGAGAGGGAGACACAGAATCTGAAGCAGGCTTCAGGCTCTGAGCTGTCAGCACAGAGCCCGATGCAGGGCTCAAACTTGTGAACTGTGAGATCATGACCTGAGCTGAAATCAGATGCCCAACTGACTGAGCCACACAAGCGGCACCACCCCCCTACCCATGTAATTTTTAATTTTTTCTTTAATTTCTTGATTGATCCATTCATTGTTCAGTAGCAAGTTATATAGCCTTCACATATAGGTGTTCTTTTCAAGTTTGTTTTCCTGTGATTTCTAGTTTCATAGTGCTGTGGTCCGAAAGATACATGGTATGACTTAGATCTTTTTGAATTTGTTTAGAGTTGTTTTGTGGCCTAATATATGGTCTATTCTGGAGAATGTTCCATAGGCACTTGAAAAGAATGCGTATTCTGCTGTTTTAGAATGGAATCTTCTGAATATATCTGTTAAGTCCATCTGGTTCAGTGTGCCATTCAAAGCTACTGTTTCCTTGCTGATTTTTCTGTTTGGATGATCTGTCCGTTGGTGTAAGTGAGGTGTTAAAGTCCCCTACTATTATTGTATTACTATTGATTAGTTCCTTTACGTTTGTTATTAACTGTCTTATATATTTGGGTGCCTTCATATTGGGTGCATAAAAATTTACGATTGTTATATCATCTTGTTGGATTTTCCCTTTTATTATTATACAGTGCCCTTCTTTGTCTCTTATTACACTCTTTGTTTTAAAATTTAGTCTGATATAAGTATTGCTACTCCCAGCTTTCTTTTGACGCATTTGCATGATTAATGTTTTTCCATCCCCTCAGTTTCAATCTGCATGTGTCTTTATGTCTGAAATGAGTCTCTTGGGGCAGTATATAGAGGGGTCTTGTTTTTTTTTTTTTTATCCACTCTGTCACCCTATGTCTTTTGATTGGAGCATTTAGGCCATTTACATTCAAAGCAACTACTGATAGATTTGTTTTTATTGCCATTTTGTTACTTGATTTTGGTTGTTTTTGTGGTTTTCCTCTGATCTTTTTTTCTCTTGCTCTCTTTCATGGTTTGTTGGCCTTCTTTAGTGATATACTTGGATTCCACTGTCTTCTCTGCATATCTATTACTGGTTTTTGATTTGTGATTACCATTAAGTTTGTATGTAACATCTACTGTATATAGCAGTCTATATTAAGTGGTTATATTAAGATGGGTGCTTAAGTTTGAACTCATTCTTTACTCCCCCCCCCCCAACGTTTTAGGCATATGGTGTGATATTTTACATCCTTTTATTTGTGAATTCCTTGACTGATTTTTTACAGATACACTTATTTTTAATGCTTCTGTGCATTCAACTTTTTATCCTCTTACTTATGGACTTTGCTTTCCATTCAAAGAGTCCTCTTTAATATTTCTTGTAGGGCTGGTTTAGTGGTTATAACAACTTTAGTTTTTGTTTGTGTTAGAAACTCTGTCTCTCATTCTCTTCTGAATGGTTGCCTTACTGGATAGACTATTCTTGGCTGCAGATTTTCCTTTTTAGCAATTTGAAAAAATCATGGCACTCCCTTCTGGCCTGCAAAGTTTCTGCTGAAAAATCTGCTGATAGCCTTATGGGGTTTCCTTCGTTATAACTCTGCTTTTTTCTTGCTGCTTTAAAATTTTTTTATCACTACTTTTTTGCCATTTTAATTACCATGTGTCTTGGTATGGATCTCCTTGGTTGATTCTATTGGGGGATCTCTGTGCCTTTTGGATTTGGATATCTGTTTCCTTCCCCTGTTTTCACCTATTATTTAACCCATACATTTTCTGCCCCCTTTCTCTGTCTTCTTCTAGGATCCCTATAATGTGAATGTTGTTAACACTTAATGGAGTCATGAAGTTCCCTAAGTCTATTCTTATTTTGCATAATTCTTTTTTCTCTCATTTGCTCAGCTTGATTACTTTCCATTCCTCTGTCTTCCAGGTCATTAATTTGTTCCCCTGCTTACTCTAGCCTGCAATTTATTCCATCAAGTATATTTTTAATTTCTTTTGTTGTGTTCTTCACCTCTAATTTTTTTTTGAAATCTCTTTGTTAAGGGTCTCACTAATGTCCTCCACTCTTTCTCAAGTCCAGTGAATATCTTTATGATCATTATTTTATATTCTCTATCTGGCATATTACTTACCTCCATTTTGCTTTGTTCTCTTGATGTGGTTTTGTATTGTCCTTTCATTTGCGACATACTCCTTTGTCTCTTTATTTGGCCTTTCTCTCCGTGTCTGTTTCTTTGTGTTTGGAAAGTCAGCTACATCTCCTGCTCTTGAATGTAATGGCTTTATGAAGAAGACAGCCTATAGAGTCCTGTAGTGCAATGTCCCTTGTTCCCTAGGACCTGGCACTTTGGGTCTCCTATGTGAGTTGCATGTGCCCTGCTGTTGTGTCCTAGCCACTTTTTCCTTCAGTCTAGCCATTTACAGATTCTCTTTGCTGTTGTGTGCAATGTTGGGTCCCTGGCCAGGTAGGGCGCATTTTTAAAAAGCATGTGCTAGTCTGCTTATGAAATGAGATCCACTGCTGCTGCCACTGCTACTGTGGCTGCCTCAATTGAGGTTCCACAAAATGGTCAAGTTGGGAGATGATGTATTGGTGGGATTTGTGCTGGTCTTCTGGGGGAGGGGGCCTGCAAGGCTGGGACTGAGGCAAGAGTGACTGGAAAGGTGAATCCACAGAAGTGCGGGGATGGGGCTTGGTGTAAGCTAATTAGTTAGCAAGTGCCAAGTGTAGGTGTCATGCTGGTCCCCACAGGTGGCCCTGTGCTTATTATTGGGGGCAGGGGAGGTAAATAGCACCTTCTAGCTTCTTTCTTGCTGGAGAGGTCTTCCCTTGATCATTGCCTCTCTGGTCATGCTCTAAAATGAGTAAATAATTCTCCCTTCTGTATGTCCCTGGTATTTTCCAAACCGCTGCTTCCATGCTGTATCTCTACTGGCTTTTGTTGGATTGTCTCCTTAAGGATGGGGACTCCCCTTCCTAATGGCCTCCAGGCTCTCACAGAGCTGAGCCCCCTGATTTTTAAAATCCCAGGTTTTAAGTCCTGGTAACTGTAAAAACTCATGAGATTTGGTCCCTCTTGCTTTCAAAGCCAATTATGGGGTTTCCTCTTCCCTTGAGGGCTGTCTGGTGTGATAGTCTGTGTTTCGGCCTTCTCTGCACCCTCCCCACTGCTGGCAGCCACGGTCTGGTCTGTTTTACTCCCAAACCTCGTCTTCACCCCTCCTACCTTCTTCAGTGTGGCCTCGTCCCTAATTTTAGTTGTGGAGTTTTTTCTGCCAGACTTCAGGTCACTTTCTGAGTTATTCAAGCTGATGTGAGTGTTATCTAGTTGTCTCTGTGGGAAAAGGCGAGCTTAGGGGTCCTCCCACTCCACCATCTTCCCAGCCTCTAACCAAGTGAATTTAGATTTTTATCCTGTTACTTTTTTTCTGGATTTTTAAAATTTGCAAAGTTCTCGTCCAAAAATAAGAAATTGGTCTGTCCCTATATGTATTTTGTTTGTGTGTGTCCATGCACATGCACATGCACATGTCTGAAATGATTAAACACCTTACTTCTGTGTCATCAAAATTCTTGGCAAAGTACCCAGAGAATGCTTTTGTTTATTACTATACAGAGTTCTAGGCACCTAAAGCTTGAAAGAACCTTTAAGGTTATCACATTGAATCTTAATAAACCACTTCACCACATAATAAACCACATAATAATCAACTCACTCAACAAATATTTTGAGTCATTATGTTTCAAGAACTATTGTTGGTGCTAAGAGGATAAAGATGAACAAACCAGACATGCTTTTCAATGGAGAAGGCTCATTCTAGTGGGTGAAGGGATACAGACCACACACAAAGGTTTGTGCAAGAAGGTCAGGTGAACATTCCAGGAGTACAGCCTGAGGAGGTGCTCTCTGGGCTGACTCTTGGCCAGTTTGCTCTCTCTCAATCACTGCGCTGCTTTTGCTGGAGCACCAGCAGTGCATGCTTGGACAAAAATACTTCTGAAGAGTGTATTGCTCTTGAGCTCAAACTCACCATCCAACCTGTTCCACTATGGGTCCAAGTACTGCCCTCTGGAGGTCAACAAAATATATATGTGCCAATGTTCACGTAATCCTTTAAATGTTTGTCTTTCTAAGGTCTTTTCCTTTTATAATTAAACATTCTAAATTTGTATATTTTTCCTTCTCCCTGATTTTTATTAGATCGCTGCTCTCTAGTGTATCAATATGGCCCTTAAACTATAGTTCCCAAACCTGTATAAAATACTGCAGATATACTCAACTTTTGGAAAAAGGCAATGGAACTATCATCTCCTTTAACAAGACAAAACATTTGTGCCTATGAAGTCTAAGATCACATGAACATTCTGTTGCCACATCATATTCTCATTTAAATAATGAGTTAATCTCCAGTCTTTTTTCCAAATGAGATACCAAAGAGGTATTAAATATCACTATATTAAATAAATCAAAAGTAAAAAGAGAAAAATAATGCAATAATAGTACTTTAAATGGGCTTAGATATGAGGTTAGGACTATAAAATATGCCCTACACTATCAGATTCAATAAGTCTCATATGCTTGTCAGAGTTGGAACATGGCATTGGTCTTAAGACTGTAATAGCTCACTTTGGATCATATTAAAATTGCAGTCAACTAAAATCCATATATATATATGTATAAATATTTATATATATTTAATAAATGGCTTTGATGTCAAATACGCAAATTCTTTATTTCAGTTATAGTTCATCTTTCTGGTTTCTGCTTGATCACTGTTATTCAAAAGCTTATCTGGCCCACCTGGTTTTCTGCCATCTGCAGATTTACCAATTATGCTTTTTTTTTTTTCTGATAGTCCTGCAAGTAATTGTTCCAAGCCCAAGGGTGAAACAAAGTTTCTTTTTTATGCATCGCTATTTTGAATTGCTTTTGCTCAATATCAGTTATATATAGTTTACTTTTCAAAAGATTCATCAGATGATTTTCTCATCAAATAATTTACTAATATCTTATGGCATCATGTTAATACTACCTTCGAAATATAAAATGTTAGGTTTCCTAGTATTGACATGCTACTAAATCATATGAAAACAGAGGGCAATAGCCTCTGGTTTGTTAAGCAATTTTAGCCATGTTGACTCAAACCGTAGAGACTGACACCAGCAGACTCACTCTACAAACATATTAAATCACTCTATCATGTTCCAATTTAAAGATTTTTGATATAATGAGTGAAAACAAGATAGCCATGGGATACTTTCAGAAAACCTCAATGGCTTGCTATCATACACACTAAAAAACAACTGAGCAAGAATTGAACTAATTTCACTGATGGTGTAAAGCTCTAAAGGAGCTTAGAATCTTCTAGGAAGAAAAGCACAGCAGTAGGAATAAACTGTGGTTTGGTGATACGTACAGAATACAGTAAGAGGTCAAAGAAGAAGAAGGTGGGGGAAGTGCTCAGAAAGGATTTTGTAGATGAGATGTTTGATTTGAATCAGGTGTTCTTTAACAGGTACAGTAAAGAGTACTGCAGAAAGAGGTAAGACATTAGGCACAGGAAAGGAAGAAGGAGTCAAGAGGTTTCACACTAGAGAAATTTTGAAGTGGCTGAAATAGACTCTAAGGAACTAATGTGGAGAGGGATGAAGCTGCGGAAGTTAGCAGGGGTTGGGTCATGAAGGTCATTGTGTACCATGGTGACGGTTTAGGACTTGAGTTTTTCAGAGGATTGCCCATGTTTCTATAGTTTTATAGCAAGATTCTGAAAATTTTATTTTTTATATTCCTATTAAGAGCCAAGGTTGAAATATTCTAAATTAAAGGCATCTCCCTCAGATAAGAATGCACTAAGTTATGTTCCTCAGTTTCCCCATATACAATCCAGCCTTGCCACTGTCTCTCTAAATGCAGAATAGTTGAGTTGTCCTACTGATACCAACCTATCATTTCTAACCTTTCATTTCCACTGTTGTATAACAACCATCAAAATAAGTAACTTAAAATCAAGTTTGGTAAAAAAAAATGTATGGGTTAATTTTAATAAAAACTTAGAGTAAGGAGTTATAATAGGTTATGATTTGAGAGTTCACTTTACCAATATTCAGAAAGTTTCTACTGACATTTTCAATATTTCAATTAGAACATGCAAAATTACCTTTGAATATTTAAAAGGGAATCACAGATCACAGTCACTCCATAATTTTTAATGTACTGTCAACAGACTTTTAAGGAGAAAAAACACATGCCACTGTCTTCAGAAATACTGCAATTGTAATTTATACTCAAGTTTGTATATGAATATCTATTCAACCTACACGTTTAAGCTCTACCTTTCAAAACTCTAAATTTCTATTATTTAAATTTTTGTTATAATCCATTATCAGTGGAATCCTTATATACAGTATATGTATGCAAATAGAGTCTATATCCACCTTATATATGTACTTTGAATGGGATACACACACACACACACACACACACACACACACACACATACATCCTCAGAGGAAAATAGCAAAAATAGCCACCAGTAAAAATGAAGAAGACAAAAAAAAAAAGCCACCAGCTTTGGAAGTGTTATGCAAAATTCTTCAATTGTGGCAAAAGAATCATGAAATGCACACACAATTAAAATATTTAGAAAAAGGCTTGGTGTGTTTAGGTTCAGCATGCATTGTTTATGCTGCAAGTTTATGAAAATTGTGGTTTTAAAGCGTGTGTGCATTTTATTTTATAGAATACTTTTTTTTTTTCTTTTACTAGAACAAGGCGGTGTTTGTTTTCCTTTGGGAACTCACTTTTTATGCATATAATGACATTTCAAATAGTAAAATATGAATTAAAAATTTAATTTTCCAGTAATAGCCTTCACATAGTTAATAGGGGTTTCTAAACAGATCAGAGTCTTGAAATAAAGACAAGTGATCCACCAAAATTTCTACAAACAGTCGAATCTCACATGTATCTGGAACCATTGTTACATTCTAATCCCAAATTGCTTATTTTTCAAAGACAGTTATCTCCAAATCTGAAGAGGACGGGCCTCTTTCAAAATGGAAGGGGAAAGCAAACAGTTAAATAAAATAAACATAAGTGTCCTTTTCACTGAAGGAGGTTTCACACAAAAGCAACACAAGGCAACTGTTGACGGTATCTCTTAAACAGCTGAATGGCATCTGCAAAGCCTGAAGATTTGAAAATATATATTTACACCAAATATATTTATAAAAAATCTGTTTTGAGGTTTGTGAAAAATAAGCTCAATCTCCCTTTTCCCCCAAAGTATGCATGGTATATATGCTAACTTACTGAATTCATCCTTCATGCAATTCCAGTTTATTAAAGAGGTTAAAAATTTATAAAACTCTGATGGGATATGGTTTTAATGCTTCATCACACTACCCATCATTTGCTTTTCAATCTAGATCAGAATGATCTTTCCTACTTCCCTGCAATCACCTACCTGCACAGCTAATATTTTCTGAATACTCTCTTGAGAGTCTGTCTGGAACTTGGCCAGCCTCATCTGGCCGCAGAGGACCACCAGTTTGAAGTGATTCTGCCACACCTTGTGTATCCTTCTTTGCAGCTGACAGAGCTAAAGGGAAGAGGGAGGGGGCAAAAACACAAGTCAGAGTAGGAGAGGAAATTAATGGCAGTGTTCAAGAAGAATGATGGAGGGAAATATAGAAAGCAGTCAATAGCCCATTCTGCACTGTACGGACCTGACAGGAATTTCACAGTCTCCTGATTTTTCAGCCCACTCATGTGCATTCATCAGAAACCAGTCACATCTGGCCGCCAGGATGGGGGGTTAATTTTCTCTAAATGCCTCAGCAGTTTTGTTCTAGCTGAGGCAAACTCTGTGACTGCAAAGCTGATGAGTAAAATATTTCTACTTCACCCAGTTTAACTCAAAACCGATAGCCTCGGGACATATTGAACCTTTCTTTAAAAAAATAATCTTTTGAAGCTTTTTTGAATGGCACATCAGGTCGGGCCAAAGTTTAAAAATGCAACTTTAGGACTTTGATGGACACCATTGCTTCTTTTTTTTTCCGCATAAAGCTCACCATTGCTTGGCAATGTGTGCTGTAGAGCATGACAAAACTAAAGAGAATTAACTTAGCCATCAACTGCTGAGGGAGAACAATAACAGGGAAGAAATTTCCAGCTAGAACTCCCTATTAATCTGCCTCCCTCTGACTATGTGGCATGGAAACATCTCACTGCACTAAAGTACAGTGGACACAGTGGTTAGAGGTGACACGTTTAATACAACACAGAATTTACACAGGAAAAGATTTCTCCTATGAGGCATCCTATACTTTTTGGAAGTTTAATATAAAACCAAACAACAACAACTAACACAGTAGAAGTTTTACCAAGACAATGAACATTTGTCCCTCAACAGTTAACATAACCACACTACATAGAATTGCTACAATAAGGTTATTTTCAAAGAAATAAAGTTCATAAAAATAAATGATAAAAACCATATTAAAAACACTTTAATATATTGTCATTGAAACCTCTTTTTTTTTTGGTTATGTGGATAATTGTTTATGTTGATTTCTTTTAGTGTATTTTTCAGGGTGAAAAAATAAACACCACAAATTTCGTATCAAACATTTCTTCACGACAGAATAAAAACATGTCACAAATTATGGTTATTTTATGTTTTATTTATTGATCTGCATACTGGTTACATGTTAGGGATGCTTGCAAAATTTCATCAGACTGTGCATGGAGGGCTTGTGAACTCTTCTGGAAGCATATTTCAATAAAACAGTTTACTTAAAAACAATTTTTAACATAATCACCTGGTGTTGCATGTGAATTGGCTATAATCATTACCTTCATTATGCACTGTATTAAGCAACACACAGGTATTTATGCAGGTACACAGAATAAAAAACCACTATTCTTTGTTAACTGATCAACTTGTGATGAAAACATAACCTTGAAAACTATAGAATTTTCAGCTTGTTAAGTGCCGAAATACATTACTCCTGGAATTACATTAAGGGCAGTTCACATAATTTATGCTATTGAATTAAAGATTAACATCACTTTTTGAAGAGAAAATCTGTCAATATTAAATGGTTTTCTGTAATATTTAATAATTTTAATATAATATTAAAATAATTTTTCTGCCAACTTTGACAGCCATTGGGGCAGCGTATGCTGTATCTTAATGTACTCACTAAGACATTAAAGACACTTTAGTCTGTGGATTACCATTACTATGGTATCTGCAAATATGACAAAAGGCAAATAAGAGGAAGATAGATTTTAGAGGAATTCTTCAAACTGAAGGTAATTTTTTTTACAAGTGGGAGTTCTCAACATGTGAAAGATTTTACAAGTGGGAACTCATTAACCAAAGTGAACGGAATGGTAATGTTTCCCATATCCACATCGTAAATGAAGAGAACAACTGTATACATTAAATCTATTTTATTCAGTTTTCTGAATTTTGGCTTGAGGTAGCCACAAAGGTCTTAAATTAGTCCATATACAAATGCTAAACTACTTAATCTGAGAAGTTCCTTAAGTATCAACTAAGAAAGAGTAATATCTCAAGAGTGTTTTTGTTTGTTTGTTTGTTTGTTTGTTTTTAATTTATAGCTAATAGGCCTCTGAAAAAAGAACTGGGACAGAATAAAAACTGAAGGAATTCTTACAAAGAGAGAATCAGCATCCAGTAATCGTCACATATATACACACACATATCCACACTAAAGAAAATGAGATGATCAACAATAATATATATGGAGAAATATTTAAGATGCTGGAAATGACACTTGATTTAATATAAGACTTGACTATGCTGACAACTATTTTAAGAAAATGGTTATGATGAAAGCCCACTTATAAGATGTCAGTAGAGAGTTATCACTCAATAAATATTGAAATTAACTCAATAAAATGAACTGGTAAAATTTTAGTGGTGAAGCAAAGAAGAAAGACTTTCACGAACTTACTGGTTAATGAGAGAAGAGAAAAATAAACAAAGTAAACATAAGAGACACAAAAATAGGTAAAAGGAAAATGAAAGAGAGAGAAGTAAGTTGTGAGTGGAAAAGTACTTTGGGTAGACACAACTGAGGTTGGAAACCCAAAGGAACTGGAATGGTTTCTGACATCTCCACCTTCAATCAACCTTGTTTCTGTAATGAAAGTCTTCAATGATTATATCCTTGGAATGTAATCATTTATTCCTGATATGATTATATTCCTTCCTTCTCCTTCATATTTTAGGGAAGATGAAGTGGAATGAGAGAGGAAGTGGTAGAGAAACAAACAAACAAACAAACAAACAGACAAAATGGTAAGGGACACAGACACACTGGAAGGGGTTATAGCAACGGCACAGTAAGGACTTGCCATGCACTTAGAAGAATGGAATTTAGAACCATTGACAGAGTAACTAGGCTGCTGCTTAGCCCCAAGTGCATACTACAAAAATTTTGGAAAAGAATGTATATATTCTCATAGCAAACTCAGAAGGAGCACACTGGAACAGGAAAAGAGTCATTTTGAAAAAAAAGATACTCAACTTCAGTGCCCTCAGTTTTGTATACAAAGAGAAAGGATATTCAATGGCATCAGGAAAGCTGAGTCAGGGAACAGTTGGTGTGTACTCTGAGACATTTAAAATGGCAAAAAAGGGGGCGCCTGGGTGGCTCAGTCAGTTTCGAGTCTGACTCTTGATTTCAGCTCAGGTCATGATCTCATGGTTTGTGGGACTGAGCCCCACATTGGGCTCTGCGCTGACAGCATGGAGCCTGCTTGTAATTCTCTCTCTCTGCCCCTCCCATGCTGGCGCACGGGTGCTTTCTCTCTCTCTCTCTCTCAAAATAAAAAATTAACTTGAAAAAAAAAGTTTAAATGGCAAAAAGGAATGTAGTTTTCTTTCTTTTTTTATCCCCAGCTTATTTATTTATTTTAAATATAATTTATTGTCAAATGGGTTTCTATTCTGCAAATGGCTAGATTTCATTCTTTCTCATTACCAAGTACTATTCCATTGTATATATAAACCACATCTTCTTTACCCATTCATCACTTGATGGACATTTAGGTGCTTTCCATAGTTTGGCTATTGTTGAAAGTGCTGCTATAAACCTTGGGATATAAGTGCCCCTATGCATCAGCACTCCTGTCTCCTTTGGGTAGATTCCTAGCAGTGCTATTGCTGGGCCATAGGGTAGTTCTATTTTTAATTTTTTGAGGAATCTTCTCACTGTTTTCCAGAGCGGCTGCACCAGTTTGCATTCCCACCAGCAGTGCAAGAGGGTTCCCGTTTCTCCACATCCTCACCAGCATCTATAGTCTCCTGATTTGTTCATTTTAGCCTCTCTGACTGGCATGAGGTGATATCTCACTGCAGTTTTGACTTGTATTTCCCTGATGAGGAGTGACGTTGAGCATCTCTTCATGTGTCTGTCGGCCACCTGGATGTCTTCTTTGGAAAAGTGTCTATTCATGTCTTCTGCCCATTTCTTCACTGGATTATTTGTTTTTCAGGTGTGCAGTTTGATGAGTTCTTTATAGATTTTAGATACTAGCCTGTTATCCGATATGTCCTTTGCAAATATCTTCTCTCATTCTGTCAGTTGCCTTTTAGTTTTGTTGATTGTTTCCTTTGCAGTGCAGAAGCTTTTGATCATGATAAAGTTCCAATAGTTCATTTTTAGGAATGTAGTTTTCTAACAATGGTTTGTGGACAGTTTGAATTTGTAGTAGATTTGGTAAGTTGGGCTCCAGTACTTGCTTTGTGAGTTCTTTGCTGAAGGAAGCCCAAAGACAGAATTCATTGATATTTCTTTTGAGATAATGATCACTATGTAGCTATTCAGAATGAAAAAAAAAAAAATCAATGTCCAATGTCCAAAACCAATGACGTGGTATTTCAGATACAAAGAGCTGGTGTCAATGTCAGCATTGCATACAATGTCCATTTGTATACAATATACATTTATACATTTGGTAAAAATTCCTTCTGATTATATTTTATTAGTCTTCTATGATATTTATTAAATTTAAAGCTTGATATTCTCTGATAGTAAAATAGAGTAAAGTTGTCACTTGCAAGAATGAAAGATTCTCCATTTTCCTATGTTATACAAAATTATATGGATTCTGCTTTTAACCCAAGTTATTTGATGACTTATATAAATTCACGAAAACTAGCAACGCCTATATATCACATAAATCTGGCCTTAATACTAAATATAATACATATATTATAACATATAATATATATAATATATATAATATAATATATAATATATATATTATATATATTATATATA